>NW_027109499.1:168067-178150 GCF_000696795.3 Halyomorpha halys
TAAAGAAATTTTTACTCTTGCCACTGTTACTTGTTTTTATTCTTATCATTGTATCATTTTGTATCTTTTTAGCCCTGATGAAGCCCTGCAAAGTGGGGTGAAACGTCGGAAAATAAATAGTTTTAAACTATTTTTGTTTCACTTTTGACCGCAACCCTGACCATCTTCTTATATATCAATTTTTACGGTCAACTATATATCATTGAATATATCATATATATAAACAAAAATAAATACTGAGTTGATAGAATATCTTGCATTAGTCTGGCCTTTAGTCTTCGAGATGAAGTTGGGTTTCCTACATAGTAACGCCATTTACTACTGGCATCAGGAAATGAAATAACTTTTTTCATGTATCCAGGTATATTAGAAGAAGGTAGTTTACCGTGTGAAGTAGATTTAGGAAGATAGTCTGGGTGGCGGTCAATAAAGGTATCAAAATAGTAAAATAAAACTATTTATTGTTAAGCAATGTTTCAATTGTTTGAAATGTTTTTATTTCAATGTTTTGTTAATTCTAAAATGTTTGTATCTTGTTTTCTCATTTAGCCATGACGAAGCCTAGTGGGGCGAAACGTAGGTTAACAATAAATAGTTTTCTTTGAATATTTTGATACCTTTATTGACCGCCACCCGAACTATCTTCTATAATCGAATTCAGGTGTAGGTATTTTAGTTCGCGATGTAATTGACTTTTTCTCATAAACCAAGGCGATTCTTAGTACCATGTTTTAGAATGATTGTAATTAAAAAAAAATGTAAACAAAATATATAATAATAATAATAAGAACGGCTACGGTTATTGGTTGAGTACTTTGTTACTTTACTAGCTACTTAGAATGGCTGCATGGAGACGTATGCAACATCATGATGTTGAACTGGAGGGCCTAAAAGCTGCATAGTATTATATTAGTGAATAAATCAAATCATATAAATTTATCATTAGAGACTACTCAATGTGTTTAATAACAGATATTTTTGGATGTTTTATTGGGCCTTCTGTTATATTATTTGTTAAATAATCTCTAAAATAAATTATTTATTTTTAGTACTTTTTTCACCTTATCATCTTTATAAAAAAATAAAAATGAATTCTTCTAAGATATGTTAAAATTAATGAAATTTAAAAACAATCAATAATTTACTTCAATTAAGCTATATTATTCCAGTCAGCAGAGATTCATTATAGACAATCTGGACTTTGCCACCTCCTATCTCTATTGCTAATTTCAGAAAACAAAAAAAATTGGCGTTTATTTCAGTTTTTTGTTTACATCTGGAAAATAATTGGCTAAGACAATGCAATTTATATAAGAAATTTTGAGAGTGCCAAAACCTTTACATACCTTAATATCTCAGTCTTAGAAGGTGATTTTGCCCTAGATTGTTTTCTATTTTTTTTTTAATTATAAAAAATGAAGAGTAATAAAATTGTCATCAGCCTTTCAGTCATCAGGGGTTCATCAAGGGCAATGCTAATTTCAGGAAAGGAAAACAAAATTAATCATCGAAGAATAATCATAGAATGATTATTGATCCTTTGGGTGCATGATGGTGTGTTTTTTTTTAAATAGCATTCTAAATTTCATTTATAATTGAAAAATGGCATAACAAATTATACACGCTGTGTGTTGTGTTTGGGTACAACATGATTTAAAGTACAGTTATACAAGGAAGTATTTTATTCATGATCATTCTCAACCGCCAGATGTTCTCCCAATTAAGAGTAGAGGAAGGGTGTACCTCAAAGGACGGCCCAAGAACCCACAAGGTTGACCTCGGTACATATCGTTGTACTACAGTGTAAAAAAATAAATAAAAAGGTGCTTTGAGTAAATTGCATTTATCGTTCTGATGCAAAATTCCCACTTATACTGATTCCTAAAATGTGAGAGTTAGATTTACCATAAATTCCTAAAACCGAGGGATGCACTATGTTCAAATTGAAACAAGCAGATTTGACACGAAAAGCATGCTTTTGTGGGTGGAGGCACAAAAGGTAACCGGGCCATCCTGACTACTATATCCTGCTTAGGCCCGACGTTTCATCGCCCATTTATTCATCGGTAGAAGCGCTGGTGTTCAGTGGGGTAAAGGGCTTACCTATTGGGAACGTGTGTGGGGCCGCTTTTACGATTAATCAACCACAGAACTGGTATAAAGGCTTGTTTAGTCCGGCCTCGCTAAGTAATGGGCTTTGTAGGCCCCAACGACACTAATCTATTCAGTAAAGGATTTGAATAGAGGTTTTAACTGAGACGTCTCCAACCGCTCGCGTAAGCCCACACTCCCTCCTGTCTCCCTTCCCCACTCACAACTTTTAAATAAAGCCGTCCTGCGTAGGTACAGGTATAATGTAACATATAAAATACATTACATTTCACGAGGAGGGCTTCGAAATACCCAACTAATATATGAGAAATTAATTTATTGTCAATCTCTTCTTTGTTAAAATTCTTTATTTAATAAATCATAAATAGCGCTAGGGCACAACAAAAATCGCCCCATTATCAGGTTTTAGTACAAGAGCCCAAGAGGAGAAAAAAGGCAGGTATTTCTCCCCAATTTTTTATAACTATAATGAAAACTATGTACAATGTTTATTGTACGTATTTTTATACAATGTTTATTGTAAGTCGAAAATGATGAGTCTGCCGAGTATAGGTAGGAGGAATAAAAATTGGCAGCTGTTTTAAAAGCTTTTTTTTATGATTTATTTATTGTTATTTACAACTGTATCCATATATACACATCAAGTAAATTTGTTGTAAGTGATATTATGACATGATACAAACATGTGGAGAATCTATACATTGATAGAACTCCAATAACACTTCTAAAGGAGAAGATCTCGTGGCCATCTTCTTTTCAGACGCCTAGCAGGAATATTAGGTAGTGAAGGAGAAGCCAGGTTAGAAACGAGTTGGTTTGGGTGGTTGGGAAGTTTATTATGGTAGGATTGGTGTCTGATTCTGGCCAAATCGGCAACATAGGGGACATTGAGGTCCTGATGGATGATTTGATTTGTGACAAAGTAAGCAGCATTAAGGATTTTACGAAGGATTTTGGACTGTAAGGATTGGATTCGAGAGGAATTAGATGGTTTAGTGGAGCCGTATGTCTAGATAGGCCTTATAATAGTCATGTAGATCAGTCTTTTGTAATGGATTGGAAGTTTGGACCGTTTGTCTAGTAAATGTTGTAATAGTCGAAATCGACGAGCAGTTTCCTGTCTTTTCAGTCTTGTATGAGGATTCCATGTCAGTCGTTTGTCCAGATTTAGTCCTAAGTAACAGATCTGCTCAACAGGAATAAGTCGGGTATTATTAAAAGATACTGTGGGGCAAGACGAAGGTTTACGACGAAGGGTAAATGTGATTTGGTGGGATTTATTGGAATTTATTTTAATCCTCCAGTTTTGGCACCATTCTTCAAGGGTAGTGATGTGGGATTGGAGGGATTGGGATACAATGGAAGGATCATTATTCACTGACAATAGGCATGTGTCATCGGCATACGTGGTGAGAATAGTGTTGTAGGCATGATGGGTTGGGATGTCAGGTGTAAAAACGTTATAAAGGATAGGACCAAGGATACAACCCTGAGGTACACCAACAGACTGAGGAAACAGAGATGAATAAGCGCTGTTGTGATTTACTTGAAATAACCTGTCTGAGAGATAAGAACGGATAATGAGATAATATGTAGGGGATAGGAATTTACGGATCTTGTATAGCAGTCCTGGGTGCCAGACTCGATCAAAAGCCTGTTCAACATCAAGAAAGACTCCCGAGCAGTACATTTCGCGCTCCAATGAAGATTTCAAAACGTTAAGAAAAACTGATGTTTCATTCAGTGCTCTATATCTTTAAAACTACCAACAACACTAGTATACCTTAGATAACGTCATTTAAAATATAGTAAATATTCTAAAATATTAGCCCTAATAGAGCTATTTTCGTTGAAAAGTTCTCGAGATATAAATGTAAATTTCATAAAAATATAATGAAAGATTAGTAGTTAGTAAATATACTTTGAGAAATCTATATCTCAGGAACTATGTGATGCATAGATGTATATTAGCACTCAAATTAAGTCAGTTTAATGTACTGTGTATTCATAGGTATGATAACAATAATCATATTGCTGTCATTTTTGAAAAATAAATTAATATTTCATATATAGTAATGAATAAGGAGAACCTAAAACCATTATATTAAATAAGATTAACATTACAATAGTGATTACAAATATATTACAATATTTGCTAATTATTCCCTACCTCTATTTTATAAAAAGATGAAAAATCTATCAAAAATTATTTATTTCAAAAAACATATTGCATTACCTTACTACTGTATTAAAATTAATTCAAACAATTCAATACTGATGTTTAACTTTAAATAAATAAATTATTAATAATATGAGTACATACATTTTTAATGTCCGTCTTAAAGTGAATAACATCATCAATGTTAATATGTATTTTCTTAGTAAATTTCCTATTTTTTTTTGTGATTAATTATGTCCAAAATTTTAAGTTTATTACTATGTTGGGCCAGTACTCTTTTTTTAATGTTTTTGACATTTTCACAATTACCCTTATGTGTCAACTCTTTTAATTATTTTTTGGTTTTTTTGGGTTTTAATTTTTTGGAAGTTTTTCCTACATGAGGGCTGTCCAGAAAGTAACAGACGTTTTGAAATAAACAATTCACAAATTGAAAAACTCAAAGTTTTTTATATACATTTGAAAGGTACACTCTTTCAAGCTATTTTTCTACATAATCGCCATTCAAATTGAGACATTTATCATGACGTGGCACAAGTTTTTCAATACCCTCTCTGTGAAAATATGCGGCGGCGCCCATTCCATCGACTGCTGTTTTGTTTCGCCGTTGACATGCTTCATCCAAGTCTCTTCTCCGGTAACGATACGATCCATAGCTGCATTACCTTTTGTGCTTCTTGGAGAAAGGTCAGTGTTGTAGCCAATCTCTGTTTCTTATGGTATTAGGATTTTCGGAATCCACCGAGCACAAAATATGTGGTGACAAACTTCTCCACCACAATTTGATGCAACCAACTCCGTGAAATTTGGGGAAAATGTTCCGGCAGTTATGTAATCGAAAAACGAAGTTTTTCACGAATTTTGTCACTGATTTGTATTGCCAAGTCATCGATCACGAGGCTAGGCCTACCACTGCGGTCCTCGTCGTAAAAACACTGCTACGGCCATTTTTAAAATCAATGCACCATTGCCTCACCATTATCCATTATCCCCTGTCCGTAAACATCACAAAGTCTGAGGACTCAAAGAGAGTAAAGTGAGGAACGCACAGTCCTCACGCTACAACAGCTGGATGCGTAGTGAAGGTAGGAAGGTTTGGACACCAAGATGGTGGCACAACCCCCTACCCATCACCACGATAGGCCAAAACGTCCGATACTTTCTAGACAGCTCTCGTATACACCTTCACATATCTGGCAATTAATTTTAGAAATTACCTTGTGATTTTAATTATTTTCAATTTTATCTTTCTTATTATCATTACATAAACCTTATTTTAGATTACTATAGAGAGTTTTTTTTTTCATTCATTTACTTTTTTTATTTTATTTTAGTAACTATGAGATCATTCGTCACTATTGCCCACAACTGTGTGGCAGATTGTAATATCTATCAATAAATAAAAAAGTATTTAAAAAAAAAAAGATTTCTATGATCATATTTCATAATTATCTCATTATATTAATGAAAACTTATCCAGCAAATAACCAATATTACCAATTTATTATGAGAGTATTTCGTAAAAGTCAATTACTCTAGTACAGATAAATATGTAATTAAATAAAAATAACGAGTATCAGACATAAACAAAAGCTTTAAATAGCATTGTATTTTATTTCAATTTTTTTTTTTCAGTTTATGTTTAATAATCTATAAAACATGACTTATATGTAACAATGTAAAGAAATACTTTTTTTCCAATGGGCCAGAGTTAGCCAGTAGAATACAACCATTAAATAATCCTTGTAGTAACTTTACAAAAATGGAGAAATATGATAATTTATATAAACTAATCACAAGCAATATGCCCGAGGTGTGCTATCTACATTCGTCAGAATAAAACAAAAATGTTACTTCATATTTTTTTTTTTAATATTTATTTATTGCTATTTACAACTATACATTATAATACATTTAGTAAATCTGATCTAAGTTAAATTGGAGTGTTTCAGGCGTGTAGAGAAACTACCCATTGGTAGCACTCTAATGACATTTTACATTAGCTGGTCTTGTGGTCATCTTCTTTTCAGGCGCCTCGGAGGATTGTCAGGAATGGAAGAGGATGCAAGATTAGAAACTAGTGGTTAGAGAGTTTATAATGGAAGGAGTGCTATCTGGTTCGGGCTAGATCGGTTACATAGGGAACATTAAGGTCATTATGTATGATTTTATTTGTGACAAAGTAAGGAGCATTGAAGATTTTACGAAGGAATATGGATTGTAAGGATTGAATACGAGAGGAATTCGAAGGTTTCTTCGTAATGATATTTAAAAAAACACACACAATATACATCCTATTGTGAAGATAGGATGTATATTTCATCCAGCTCTAAGCAAAAGGTTTTGTTATACATATATAAAAAGAAGTTTAGGGACTTCATACAACTGATTTTGGTTAATGTTGCTTAGTTTCGACTTGTTTCGGATTCGGTTCTATTGATACGCGGAGCAGTTTGTTAAAAAATAAAAATTATCCTCCAGTGTCGTTCAATCGCAAGCTCTACAATGTTTCTAGGTCCAAAGTATATTTGTATCGACCGACACTAAGAGTAATTGCATATTTGCCGGAGTTGGGCAATTCTTCTCGAGTAAGCTTTGGGACAGTTGATCTTTAGGCGCTTTAATGAAGACACTGCCATACCACGGGTTATAGGTCGACCTCGAAATAACAAGAGGTCTTTATCTTAAAAAAAGTTTTAATATCTATCCGAGATCTCCAGCATATCTGGGAGTAAAAAAATGTATCAATGTAATAAAAATAGTTTGTGCAAATGTAATCAAGAATGATTTATTTTCAAGTCTTTATAATATATTTTAAAAGTCTATTAATGAAATGGATCGCCGTGGCTTCAGGCAATTTTTTATTCTATTACTGAGTAAACCATGTGTGGGTCAGGGACCCCACCAGAGCCCACCCAGGCTCATAAAGTTAGTACCTTTAATTAGAGAAAAAATTGGCGGTCGAGGGTGATTCTAACAAAATTATCTCCTTGCGCAACCGTTGATCTAGTAACAGTACTTCCTTACAAAGTACTACACTTCATGGGTTGTAGCGTTATAGATTTTTTTTTGTTTATTATATAAATTTACAGAAATACCAATTCAAACTGGCAGTTTATTTCAGGAGAGGTCAGCATTTTCAATGAAATACTGCACACAGTCGATAAAATATATACAATTATTGTGGTAGGACAGAGGTCAAAACAATTGTGGTGGCAATAAAGCAACAAATTGTGGTAGTGAATGAGATGAATCTATTTGACCTTCATGCCCTATCTTGCCAATGGCTTTTAGCACCTTGGCTACAATCTTATCTCGCAGGCAAAATTAAAAAATAATTTTTGAAAATTTTATTGACTATTTTACTTGTTTCTATGAATAAATAATATTATTCAAATGTTTGGATAAAATAAATTGTATCCAATTTTAGTCTCAAAACAATTTATATTTCTTTATAAGTCCGACGTTTCAGCCAAACCGGCCATCCTCAAGGATAATCTATCAAAAAACCTTTTATTATACCTATGATTTTTAACTCTGGATTTTCTCTTTAGGAAGTCTGGTAATTCAATTCATAAAAATTTTTTGAGGTTAATAAACTTCCAATTGAATGTAATTTATACTAAATTATCATATAGTACAACGTTTCGGGACCACTGTTATTCATGTACTTTAAACCTCATAATTTTTCATAATTTCAATTTCATATATGAAATCATGTCACATCTTTACCCTATTCTCACTTTTCTACCATTACTTATTTGTGCATTCTTCACTTCTCCTTAACACAGCCATTACTCTGTAATATGGCACATTAATGCCATATGTGTTGTTTGCAATGTGGCCATTACTATGTAATGGCTGTGCTAAGGAGAAGTGAAGAATGCACAAATAAGTAATGGTAGAAAAGTGAGAATAGTGTAAAGATGTGACATGATTTCATATATAAAATTCCAATTATGAGGTTAAAGTACATGAATATGGGACAGTGGTCCCAAAACGTACTATAATAAGATAATTTAATATAAATTACATTCAATTGGAAGTTTATTAACCTCAAAAAAATTTTATGAAATTATTTTTGACAATTTTAAACAAATAACAATATTATTAATAAATTATCATACCCGAATACAATTTTAGAATTTTAAGAGCAACAATTTTTAAAAACTTAATTTCAGTGCACAATTACCCTACGAGACATTAAAACATCAGGAAATCATATAATTTTATTAATAACCAATCCTTAGCTTATACCTTATTACCTATTTTGCCAATTATCCATATTAAATTAAAATTTAAACTTGTAACCACAGTTAATTTTCACTATTATAATTTATCACAACAATAATTGTAACCTTCCACTCAGGTCAGTCATTTAATTTATATATTTCAACTATATTTTGGTTAAATTTTCTATTTCTTTTGTTATTACAATTCACATCAAGGTTAATTATAATTATCAACATTAATTTTATCCCACATTTTTCATAAATTAATTTTACTTAAATTATTTATTTGTGTGATTTCTTTTGCCTTAAATTATTTTTTTTTCCATTTATTACCCATTATTTCGTTTTTAACTATATCAAGCTTGAAATCAACTTTACTCATTTGAAAAGTCACTCTGTACCAATAAATAACAACGCAGTATCATTTTTCTTTGAGAAGATTATTTACCTAACCTCATTATAATAAACAAAAAGTTATAATTTATATTTTTTATTTCTAATTAATTTTTTTCTAAATTCTTTAGAGTAAGTAAAATAATAATAAACAATCGTTTTAATTCATTATATTTAAGATATAAAAATCAATATTTGTTCGTTCTTTATGCACTCCCATACCGTTCATTAGATTGTGGTGGGGCATTTTGCTAAACATTCAGGATTTTCCCGGATTTGTAGCTCAGAAATTATACTTTTTTTTGTTTTTTTATTGTTATTAAATCGTTATGTATAGATTTGTCTTTTTCTGAAGAAAAAGAAAAAAATATTACTGATTCTATTAAGCTGTATTTTATTCACAAAAAATTACGTAATAAGGGTTTCAGAAAAGTAGTTCAACAATTATTTTTTTTTAGGAAAAAGCAAATCGTATTCATTTTTAGCATCGCCTGAAACCTTCAAATACCATTTTTCAAAGAAATTAAAAATTAATTTTCGCCTCAATTTATTTTGAAGAAATTTTTTTTATTGCGGTAACCATAAAAAAGTTTGCTATTTATATAGTTAACGTTTTATCTCTTCATACCTATATTACTTAATGTAGAGGGTTCAATAGTGTTGAATTAATGTTATATACATCCTCAAATACAGCATTTGTGAAATATAATATATTCCCTAGAAATCGTAACATGGCAGATGTAAATATTTTAATAGTAAAATAGCTTATGCTTATTTTACGTAATATAGAGGTTAGAATATAGACCAAATTCTGATTAACAGTATACAAATACTGAACAATAAAAATAAACATGTTACATAAAAAAGAGACAAAAAATATTTCATATTTTTCATCAAATACACAAATGTATTCTTATAGTGGATTCAATAAATACAGGTTAAAACCACAAAGGAACAAACAAAAAGATTTCTCTCTACGATGATATTCATACTGCCAGGACGTTTGATTGATAGGGGGGTATATGGAAAAGATATAGGATGAATTGCCAGTACAGAGGAAACCGCTGTTGGGAAGTCATCAACTGAGATAGGTTCAGTCTTCTGTCTCTGGGGTGGAAATACTTAGAAATATCTCAAAAGAACGAAAGAGATATATTAAAAAATATA
>NW_027109499.1:178225-190900 GCF_000696795.3 Halyomorpha halys
ATGTTATATATTAATATAATATATAGTACATTATATATATTGTACATTACTTTTTTCTTACAGTCAGAAAAGTTTGAAATTTATAACTCAGATTCCTAATAGCATAAATAAAAGAAACATGTCCTAGTTTAAACTGTTTTGGAAATTATATTAATTATTTTTTTCAAAAAATGGGACGAAGTTTGTGGGTTCTTAAAGAGAACTTTTAATCACTTTATATAGTAAATAGAAAAAACAACAACAACAAAAAAAGCAAACTAGAAATCAATAGATGGTGCAATTAAAGAGTGTTATAATTGAGGTGAAGAAAATAAATATTTTGTTTAGAATGATAACAACCATTTCTCCTGGTGAACAGGGCATGCCATAGTTCCCCAAAAGCCATCCATTCTCATTGTTTTCGTCTATTCAAGTATTCAACCTAGTGCTAGAAATATTGGGATAAATGAAATATCCTGAATAGGTAGAGGACAGTATATTTGGGCTGAGAAATAAAATATTATATACTAGCATACCCAGCAATGCTTCGCTATTGCTAGAATTGGAGATCCATGCAAGGGCGTACCCAGGATCAAAACTAAGCCATAGTCAATCAGATTGTGACTGTAGAATTTCAGTACGGAACAGAAGAATGAAGGCAAAATTTTAAGAACATCATATATAATTAACGCAGTGCTTTATTAGTTATTAAAATTAGTATTTGCTTGAAAAAAAATTTTTTTTACTTCTAAGGGGGGGCAGCTGCCCCCTCTAGGTACGCCACCAATGGATGCATATAGAGTAATTGGACACTATTGAAAGCTTAGTATAAATTATGCATTTAGTTAAAATTAAACATGCATTATTATTTGTGTCCATACAATGGATCAAGCATTGAATTAATTCAATTAACTAATTTTTGAATAAAATGTTTTAATAAAAAAGACTAGGGATTTTGAATTCATTAGAACCGACATATTTTAACTAAAACTTGGCTATATATGTGGTTTTTAAATCAGTTTTACTGCTTTATCGGAAGATTTGAATTCCTGATATAATTTATGTAGTGAACTATTGATCGAATAAGAACACCATCTATTTACAGATCAAGATCCAAAAAAAAAAAATGAATTTCTCTGTTTTTCTTTTCTTTTTTTTTACAGTAGGAAAATCTTGTGTTCTTAATATAAATTTTAAAGTGCATCCATTTCCAATATTGTCATTATTCATTTCAATAAATGTTTAAACTTAAGTAAATAAATAATAATGATTTAGTATATAATGAATTCCAATAGGATGAACTTGATGCTATTTACTGGGTCGAAAGTCCTTGGATAGTAATTGATCAATGTAGTGGAAATAACTAAGATTCGGTAGTTAAGTTTGTTGTAGTCAAAAGATCCTTTTATAGATAAGAAGCAAGAGATTCAGCTTTTGTTGAAACGTAATCACAAGACCTAATCTTCTATAATCCTACTCTACAGTTTATAGCTATTATTCCACCGTGGAGAGGAATATAAGATTGATAAATTTCTATGTACATTTTTAGTTTACTTCTGTTTAGCAATTGAAGTTTATTAAATTTATAATAATTTTAAAATTAAATTAAAATACATTGTGTAAAAAAATGATTTGTATATCCAAGTCAAGTCTCAAATACTCTTTATTATTTTTTTAATGTCCAACGTTTCGGCCAAACTGGTTCAATTCTCAAGGACAATCTATTAAATAACAGCTTTTATTATACATTAATTTTTAACTATTTTATTAAACAACATTATTACTAATTAATCAGTAACTTAAATATAAATTTACGCCTCACATCCAATCATTTAAACACTATTCTGCCAAGACCATTAATTTCCTATTAAACAATAAAACAATAATAAATCATATTAATTTGTTAATACGTTTGCCTTAGCTTATGATTAATTACCTATTTTGTCACTTTCCCATTAAATTTTAAAACTTTTCCTTACAGAATAACTTAACACTATTATAACACAATATTTTTAAAAAAGTTAAAAGATTATATATAAAGTAAAAAAAAAAAAAACAACATTATTTTATAACTTCATTTATCGATTTTTCTTTTTGCAGGATTCTGTTTTTTTTTAATAGAATTATTATTTTGTTTTTAAAATGAAATGCATTTACTACATTTTAACTAGTGTATTCAACTTCAAAAGAAAAATGTCATTAAACATTAATCCTAAAGTTCAGAGAAAATTGTACCCAGTTGTTGACATCAAAAAATTTCATACTTGGATTCGTAAGTTTAAAAAAAATCCTAATAATATTCTTTATTTACTCTAGGACTTGAACCTTAATAATAATAATACAGGCATTGACAAGAGGTCTTAGAGTACAATACAATATTTTAAAAAAAAAGCGAACTTATAGAACATCATAAAATATAACTAAAATATTAAATTGGAGAAATAAAAAAAAAATATTTAACAGAATATGTAAAAGAAAACAAAACAGATTAAATATAACCATTTGTCATCTTATATTAGGGTGACTGACTTCTAATAATTAAACACAAATTAACTAAAAATAATTAATAATAAGAAACAATTATTTTTATAAAAATTTGAAGATTGAAAGAAAATTTAAAACATCAAAGGAAGAAAATAAATAAACAAGAAGGCCTAAGATAAATTCTTTAACATATTATAAATCTCAAGGTATTAAACAAATTAAATTTGTACAGCTACAACCAATGAAGGGCCAGGGGTGCAGTACTCTGTAAGGGATTAATGTTACTAGACAATGGCCCAAGGGCCGAAACGTTGGAGATAATAAACAATGTTGAAAGGATTATAAAATTTTGTGTTTTAAATTAATTGCCTACTCTCAATCAAGAAATAATATATAATATATTAATGAACCAGGAAAAATATTGTAAATCATATTTTTTTCTGATTATTTTATTTTATTGAAGAGAATTAATACAACCTACAACAAATTAGAGGTATTAAGTATTAGTGTTCAAATATTCATTCATACAAAATATATAGAAATATAAGAATAAAAGAAAAAAAATGAAAAAGGAAAAAATGGAAATTATACGAATAGTACTCACTAAATTAAAAAAAAATAAATTGAAAATAATATTAATAAACGAATATATAGAGAAAAGTAAATGCTATCATGATTTGTATCAATGCAAATATAAACCTATAGCAAATATATAATAAACTGAACCTAAACAAATAATTAAAAAAAAATAATAATGTAGGTACAAGACAAAGAAAATTAAATGTAAGTAACATTAAAATAAATATACATTCTATTTTAAATTAATTTCCTACTCTCAAACAAGCGATAATATATAATATATTAATGAACTATGAAAAAAAAAGATAAAACATATTTAGTTATTAAACCCAATGGCTCCATAATTACTGGCACAGGCTTTAGTTTGGATTAATCCCGAAGGCCCAACAGGCGATTTTCATTTCTAACAAGATTAATTAATACTTCTTTGTCAATTTTTCCTGACATCATAAGCTGTCGTGTTGAAAAATCGCACACCGTACAGGGAACAACCATGTTTGATTGGTCTACCAGTCGGCGGGTGACCGTGCGCCATCGGTCATCGTCTTATCGGGTTCCCACTCCCACCGAGGAACCTACTTAGCACAAGAGCCCAAGAGGAGAAAAAAGGCAGTTATCTCACCCAAATTTTTGATTACTTTGATGAAAACTATGTATAATTAATAGTCAAAATGGATGAGTCTGCCAAGTATAGGTAGGGGGAATAAAAAATGGCGGCTATTTTTTCTGTTTCAAAGCGATAAAAAAAAATAATTTTTCATTCGGAGCTCTGTATCTTAAAAAGTAGGAATAACACAAAAAAAAACATAAGAGAATGTCATTTAAAGAAGAGTAAATTTTCTAAAATATGAACCCTAATAGAGTTATTTACGTCAAATAGTTTTCGAGACATAGCTTTTTAAAAAGCAACATTTCATAAAAATGTTGTATGGGACGTACTGAAAGAACAGTAGTTAGTGAATTTATTTTGAAAATTTGTATCTCAAAACCCTAAATTAAAGCTAGTTTAATGGACTATAAAAAGATGATCTTTACCTTTCTAGGAATAGTATTTTTCATGATATTTGCTAAAATAAATTGATTTATAGTTGTTCGAACAAATTTTTATTTGCCAAATTCACATTCATATGTGAATATCATAAAAACTACTACCTCTACGAAGATAAGTGTCATAAATTACTTTATAGTAAGTTCTATCTTATAGTAGTTTCTGAGATATAGAATTCCCAAAATAAATTAACTAACTACTAATCTTTCAGTAGATATTTAAGAAATTTTGCTTTTTACAAAGCTATATCTAGAGAACTATTGAAGGTAAATAGCTCTTTTAGGGCTAATATTTCAGCAAATTTACTCTTCTTTAAATAATGTTCTCTTAGATTTTCTAGTATTGTTGATAGTTTTTGGGATATAGAGCTCCGAATGAAAAATTAGTGTTTTTTTTTAAGGTTTTGTAACAGCCGCCATTTTTTATTTCCCCTACCAATACTTGGCAGTCTCACCAATTTTGACAAGTAATTATACCCAGTTTTCATTAAACTAATCAAAAATTAGGGTGAGATAACTGCCTTTTTTCTTCCCGGCTCTTGATAAAATCAATACTCCGGTAACTCGATAAAGGTACACAAGCCCTATTAAATGACGTTGGTATATATATCTAATTTCAAACTATTCCAGATCAAATTATTTCAAACAGACTAATCGAAACTTTTTAAGCTAATTACCTATCCAAAAATATTATGTTAATTAGAACTCTCATTTTTACCAATATTTTCTATGAATAATTTGTATTAGGAAATGATCTTTAATCATAACGCAGGCACATAAATTTTTTTTATGGATTGAAGGCTTGTTCTAATCCTCTATTTCGAGATATCGCCCCTCCACCGAGACCTGGGAGGTGGCAGAGCCCTGTCCCCTTAGTCGACATCCTCGACGAGGGAAGGGCTTTGGACTCTACAGTCTAAACCCGTCTTACTTCACACCTAACCTACGGTAGATATGTTTACTTATATACTATATATAAAAATAAAGGTTACCAAAAAAAAAAAAAATACTTGGAGAGGGAGAGAGAAATACTTTATTTATCTATGCTGCCTAAATACATTAGGTTGCTATCTCACACAGCATACTTATCAATCCGTAATCGGACATATATAAATTACACATACATGGTATAATCAGAAAAAAAGAGATACAATAATAAGATATAATAAACAATTTCCCCCCCCCCCCTACAGTTTTCTTTTACAATCCATTTCGGTCTGTACAACAAATACAAATGTTTCATTCATTCCTATTTTTCTTTCTCGTTTCTGTTCCTCTAATTTCACCCTTTCACAATTTTTCAATTCGGTCTCCGGAATTCACCCTCCTAGATCCTCTTCAGTGACCCGCAAAACAAATTCAATATTAGACGGTAATGTGAGATCAGACCATCAATCATAGTCACAGCAGTAGATCAGTTTACCAAGAACAAACAAATAGATACATTTTACGAGAATAACAAACCGGTTACAGGAAACACTTGAATGGATAAATAAGTTTAAAAAAAAATAGTATTAATAAAATAAAATATATAATTTTTGCAAGATCGCACCCTACAGTATATAAATTTTATATTTCTCAATGGGGTTGACTTGTACATTTATGCATGACAGAATTTAAGTAAATGTAGATGATATTATACAATTGATGTATGAAGAGCCTTGACATTTTACCTAAAACATTGCTCCAAGACACAGCAAGTAATTTTCCAAATACTCTCCTAAACTGAAAGGGGAGGGTCGGAGATGCCGAAGGCTATCACTCTCCGAAAGACATTTATCGAAGGGCGGCAGCGGAAGAGATTTAAGGAAAAGGGCCGGTCAGTATGAATCGTGGAGAGAAGTTGATGAAGCATTAGGGTAATGCCAGCTGAGGGAGTATGTTTAGTGCCCTAAGTGGCCCTTAGATTAGGCTAATACAGACCCTTAGTCTTCTTTCCAAAGGGAGCTTACTGCTTTATCCGGGGCCATTATTACTTCAACGAATAAATTAAACTGCTCCACTAGAGTCTCTTTAGCTTTATCTCATTCCCAAATCTATCTTACAAAGATCTAACGGTAGTTACCCAAATGGCCACTATCAAGGCAGGCTAGTAGAATTTGTGGCGATTTACAAAATTCCTTTAATGATCATATGTCGTCCTGTTAAGCAACTGAGTGTATGCTCTTATTACGCTTTCGAAACTTCAAAAAGATTTTATTTTGAAATTATAAAAGAGGAAATGATTAGATGTTATCAGGAGGTTCCACAACTTAAGCCTTAAGTTTCTGAAATACAAGTGTTAAAGCCACCTTAATCAACCTTATTATTGCTTGTTAAGTATTTTTATTGTTTTAAGTCAATTCTTCACCTTATAATTGATAAAATTAACATACTGACATATGATAATAATTTTTTTAAATATATTTGATGAATAAAAAAAAAAAATTGTTAAAATTGCTAAAAACTACTTAATAACACCATGAAAGTCGTAAATAAATAAATAATAAAGATGTTTTTCATTAAAAATATTTTTTAAAAGGAAGTTTATTTGTTATATCAAAATGAAATATTTGGTTTTAGGCATTTTTAAAAATATAATAAATGTTTCTTTTAGTAATTTATAATTACTTAAGGTAAGAACCCTGTCACTTTGTGGTAACAGGATTTCACATCATTTTTTTTTTAACAGGTTCTCCTAAGTATTATACCTAAATTAAATTAATATGGACTAAAAAAAAAGCCTGTTATACAAGAATGTTTTTCTAAAATTGAAAAACCGAAAGAAGAGTGATAATAAATCACATAATTCTTGTTTTTACAAAAGAAAAAAACGTTATTACTCGGTTTTAAGCACTCCTCAATTTTTTGTATTTTTTGTAACAAAACAAATTCTATTACTTAAAAAAAATTGTTTTTCTTTACTGTGGTGGAATTTAGAATTACCTTTTTAATTACATCTTTTTTAGCTTTCGGTTATTAAATCCTTATTTAGTCTTTTCCAACTTTTTCCCCCGTTTGCTTCTTTTTTTATAATTCATTGCCACTGAGTAATTTTCATTTTGCTAAATCATTATTAAAATTATAAATTCTCTAGGTCACGCAGATAATAAACCTTTTTTTCATGGAGTACATACACCCTGTAAGTCAGAGTTGAACAACTATGAAATTGATTTGTAGTTGTTCGGACAATAAGTTTGATTTATGAAAACTTTATTTCAGACCACCATAGGAAGTACAGATGTCTGCCAGCACTTAAATTAAAGCTAGTTAAACTAACTATAAAATATATAATGTTAGGTATGTTTATCTTTGTAGGAGTAGTAGTTTTTATGATATTTGACAAAATAAACTCACAAAATGTTAATTTCTAGTTGTTCCGATAATTTTTTTTATTTTTAAAAACATATATCTTTCGACCAATAAGACGCACATATGTATGCCAGCACTCAAAATAAAGGAAATGCAACTTACTATAAAGTAGTTTATGACACTTATCTTCGTAGGGGTAGTAGTTTTTATATGAATATAAATTTGGCAAATGAAAATTTGTCCGAATAACTATAAATCAATTTATTTTAGCAAATATCATGAAAAATATTATTTCTACGAAGGTAAAGAGCATAAACTTTTTTTTAGTCCATTAAACTAGCTTTAATTTGAGTGTTAATAGACATCTTTACGTTAAATGGTTTTTGAGATATAAATTTTCAAAATAAATTCACTAAAGATCAGTAGCTTTCAGTACGTCCCATACAACATTATTATGAAATGTTGCTTTTTAAAAAGCTATGTCTCGAAAACTATTTAATGTAAATAACTCTATTAGGGCTCATATTTTAGAAAATTTA
Source organism: Halyomorpha halys (assembly GCF_000696795.3). NCBI lineage: Eukaryota > Metazoa > Arthropoda > Insecta > Hemiptera > Pentatomidae > Halyomorpha > Halyomorpha halys. Next base: position 186,145 of record NW_027109499.1, read on the forward strand.
CTCTTCTTTAAATGGCATTCTCTTATTTATTTTTTTTTTTTTTTGTGTTACTCCTACTTTTTAAGATATAGAACTCCGAATTAAAAATTCTTTTTTTTTATCGCTTTGAAATTTCATGAAAAAAAACTACTCCTACGAATAAAAACGTCATAAACTAGGATAGGAAGAGGATATGTGAACAGACACATTACCAGTGTTATGCGAAGAAATAGTTCGACAATTTGGGCATTTTCCACATATTTTCAATCGACTGTTTCACTAGAACATTCATCTATACAGGTTAGTTCAAATATTGGAAATAAAATCAGGAATTTTTTTATGTCATTCACTAAATCCTCTTAATTCCATAATACTCTTCCAGCATAAAGGATTATTAAATTTAGAAAAACAATGTGGTTATGAATGAAGACCATATGAATAATATTAATACAAAATTCTTGCAAAATCTACGAATTGTGCTACAGCATGACTATGTTACAACAGCCTGAAGATGGGGGAAATCTCCCGAAACGTTGCTGATGATATTAAATAAACTATTGTTTTTTAATAAGGAAGAATTTATGTCATTCACTAAATCCTTTTAATTCCATAAGACTCTTCCAGCATAAAGGATTATTAAATTTAGGAATTTTCCTTCAAAGTAAAAACATATTGCAGTGCAGAACATGCACAATACAAACACTGTGACAGATTAAACTTAAAATAACAATCCGTTCTGTAATATACATAGGTATAAAGTAATATACCTTTATCCTCAGTGTATGCATAAAAAAAAAATTAATAAATGGAAGTGAAGTTCCAAGGTTGAGGGTTTTCGAATCCCACTAATGGCATACATGAAAGATACAGTCGGGGAATAGTTGTTGATAGTTCCGCTGATATTTTTATTTTTCAATATCCTTGATTGCTTTTCGTTTTTATTTCTTATATATGTGTGAAAAATTATTTATCAGGACTTCCATTACATAAAAATCATAGTCAGTTATGTAGATGCTTATTCACCTGCACATAAGTACATAATACATAATCTAATTAGACCATAAGAATTATTTATCTATAATAACAACAAATTAAAAAATAAATAATTATTTAATTAAATAATAATTATTGCATTATTTATAATTATCGAATTGAATAATAGCTGCTGCTAATTATCTATACATTGAACATTAAAGGAATAAAAATATATAAATGAATGTGAATGAAATTTTGAAGGCTCTCTTTACAATATTAATAATAAAATAAATAAAAAAATAATTACCTAATAATTAATTACTGTTGTATGAATAATTAGATGCGGGACCTCCAAGTTAAATCAAATAATTTACTTGAACGCCAATAGGCACCACTGAGTACTGTCTCCCTCATTCCATGTTTGAATAGTACAGCTCATTTGCTGGTTGTAATTAATTTACATGTGCAAATAAAAAAAAGAGAATGCAATTTTGAAAAATATATAACAATAATAATCAAATAATAAATAATTACTTTTCTAAAAAATTATTATTGTTAAAAATAACTTTAATTATATTATTTCAATTTCTTGAGACAAGGTAATTATTTATTAAATAAATCAAAACTTGTATCCTTTTTTGTCTCAACACTTTTTATTTTTCATTAGTCCAACGTTTCGGCCACTTTTGCCATCCTCAAGGACATCTTCATTTATAATTTCTTCCTCACATTAAATTTAGAGTTACTTTTGCAGGCTATTCTGCCCAGGTCATTCATTAATTATGAAGAAATTATAATTGAAGATGTCCTTGAGGATGGCTAAAATGGCCGAAACGTCGGACTGGTGAAAAATAAAAAGTGTTGAGACAAAAAAAGGTACAATTTTTGATTTATTTAATAGTTAAAAATAACTTTAGCCCATGAATGGTCAGAAGTTATTTATTTTTTTTAGGAAGTACTGTTTCTTTAACGTTGGTTGTGTAAGAAGGTGATTTGTTCATGATCACGCTCAACGACCAGTTTTTCCCCAGTCAAAGTATAAATTTGCCAACTTTATAGATGCTGGATTGACCCTGGACGGCTCTGAAACCAACACTGTCGACTTACGACTACAGTAACAGATTAAATAATAATTTTCGATGAAATGAAGCTGGGTATAACTCCAAGTATCTACTTTTATTGATTTTGAGTAATACTAATCTTAATGTTAATTTGTCTTTATTTAAATGAATAGTATTCAAAGTTTCGGGGTAATATCTTATCAGGATCAAAAATCTTTTTAGTAGTTACTCTATCATTTTAATTTTTATCCCTAGTTTAATTTCTACTTCGTCTAAAATTAAAATTTTTTTTTTTTCGGCCAAGACTCCCATTGGAGTCCTATACTGCCTAACCATGGTTGGGGGCCAAAGTTCTTCATTTTGTGGGACCGCCACACTCAATGAAAAAGTCAGCGCCCCAGACCAGATTAGAACCGGCTCCGCCAATAAACATCAAATTGGTAAGACTGTGTCTTAATCACTGAGCTATGGGCAGCCCTTTAAAATATTTAGTAATATTTATTAACATACACAATTTTGATCCAAATTACTCTCAACTTTTATTTTCAAAAGTTCTCCAACGTTAACTTTATATCTTAAATTTAAAAACTTTTTTATACAAGTAATCTTCTCTTTTTCCACTTATAATCATCATTTATATTTTGTTCACTTATAAACATCATTTATAAGATATAAATGATAATTATAAGTGAAAAAGAGAAGATTATTTTTGTAAAAAAGTTTTTAAATTTAAGATATAAAAAGTTATATGTGACGTGGGCAATTAGCCTGTAGATAAGATTTTAAAAAACATGACATCGATATTTAAGGTTATCTGCTTGAAAATGGCCTGAGGGCCGAAACGTTGGAGAGCTTTTGAAAATAAAAGTTGAGAGTAATTTGGATCAAAATTGTGTATGTTAATAATGAAATAAACCACTCTGAAACAATCATTATAATAAATCATTAATCTTATATTTTATAATTTCATGCTATGCCGGTACTCCTCCCTTACATGGGTCCTGTAAAAATAAATAAATTAACCAATAATTATATTGAGGATCAGTGGAATTAAAAATAACACGTTAACTTCACCTAACAGAGACGATATGACTAGGCAAATACAGATGAAGAACTACAAGAGAAGTGCGGTTCTATTATAAATAGATATTACAGATTCATTGAGTTTCCAGGCACCAGCTGCGACCGCAGGATTTTAATTCCAGTAAAAGTGAGAAATATTTACGTTCCTCTATGGAATAAAACCGGAAGGAATGGGAGAGTGGTTTCAAATATTACGATACATATTGGAACCATTCTACTATTGCTTCCGAGGTATTCCAGGTATTTGAAACAGCCGTTATGAATGTTTCTATTTGGAACTTTGTCCTTTAACATCACAATAATTGTAAAAATTATTGATTTCAAGTATCTAATATAAATAAACGATTATATATTTTTTTAAATTTTGTAATGAATTTATAGAAAGTTGAGACAAATTAAGATTCCTTTGTTTAAGTTTTTTTTTTTAATGTGTTTAATATTGTAACGGCAGGCTGAGGTTTAAAAGATTTTAGCCCAAACTTTAAAACGCGATAAAAGTTTTAAAAAAAGCAATAAATAAAATGAAACCTTTAAAATAGAAAATGTAAACATAACCTAAAGAAAAAGAAAGGAACTCGATAAAATATATAACTAATACATAATTAATATAAATAATAGGTAAATAAAATAAGAGAAAAATTAAATTAACTTTATTCTGAGTGTATTAACATTTTTATCCATTCGCTACTAAATCCCACAACCACAAAAGGGAAGAATAACGTCTTAAGGTTTTGAAAGTAAATTATTATGTAAAATATTCGGGCCGAAAAAGGAAGAGTTAACTTTTTTAATAAATAATTCAAAACACTATCCAAATTATAGTCTCAAAACTTTTATTTCTTTTATACGTCCAACGTTTCGGCCAATTCGGCCATCTTCAGGGACAATCTACTCAATTCACTATGAAACATATAATTTAACCATTCCAAAAACTTCATACAGGCTATTCTGCTTAGGCCAAACATTTATATCTAATAAGTCAAATATCTATTAAAAACCACAGTCAAAATTATTTCTCTTTAAACACTATTAATATACTTTTATTACAACCTTGCTTGTAACCTTCTGGAAGAGTTAACTGGAGAATTGAGGAGGCTACACAATGCATTGAGGAAACTGGAACCGGTAAATATAATTCAGGCAATAGCATTACGGCGAGTAAGATGTGTGTGGGACTTGGTAACGATTTATCAATAATAATAATGAATCGCTACGACCCATGGAGGGTCATGGGTTCAATACTTTGTAAGGAAGCACTGTTTTTAGAACAACGGTTACACACGGAGGTCATTTTTTCATGATCACGTTCACCCGTCAGATTTTTCCCCGATTAAGGGTACCAACTTTATGAGACTGGGTGGACTCCAAGGAGGAATCCACAACCCGTAGGGTTGACAGAAAATAATTGTTCCCTGATTTGAACCCGGATCCGTGGAGATGTTGCCTTATCACTTTTGCAGGCCATACTCAAGATTATTAGATGGCGTAACATTACTTGTATAAAAATATTTCGCTTTTCATAAAAGTTAATTTTCATTATTAAAATTTTTTTAAAAATGTATAGTTTTCTTTTATAATAGAATCATGTGACATAATTTATTTTTTGTTTTATTTATAAGAGTGAGTTTTTTTAAAGTTCCACTAACCAAAAAAAAAAA
>NW_027109499.1:191155-191814 GCF_000696795.3 Halyomorpha halys
GGTTAGTGGAACTTTAAAAAAACTCACTCTTATAAATAAAACAAAAAATAAATTATGTCACATGATTCTATTATAAAAGAAAACTATACATTTTTTTTTTTAAATTTTAATAATGAAAATTAACTTTTATGAAAAGCGAAATATTTTTATACAAGTAATGTTATGCCATCTAATAGAATCATGTGACATAATTTATTTTTTGTTTTATTTATAAGAGTGAGTTTTTTTAAAGTTCCACTAACCAAAAAAAAAAACAAACAGATGAATTGAAGCTGTAATTTGCTGTAACATTATTTGATTTTTTGAATCTTTAGTTTTGATGATAGAGATAGGTGGCTATCTATCTAGTGTTGGTACCTCAAAGACCAATTAATAATTGAGATACCTAAATTTAGAAGGGACTATGTACACTTCAAAACATAAAAAGCTCCAAAAAAAAATAAATAAAAATAATTTAACCTTGCTTTCTTAAAATTTACTATTTTAAAGATATCCCCTCTATCCACTAACCCCATCAATTATAAAACTAACTAAAAATATCTTAACATATTACTATTATAGTTCAAATTTAGCCGAATATTTGGCTTTCCATTCTAGTCAATTATCATTATTAAAATGTAAAAAAAAATCTATAGTTTTCTTTAATAGACAATATGGCT
>NW_027109499.1:193039-201097 GCF_000696795.3 Halyomorpha halys
TTTTTCGCACCCTCCATTAATAAGGAAAAGGAAAGTAGGGTACATGCAAAAATGTTTAGGTTGATGTTATGCATCCTTTTACTACCAGGGGTATTATAAGGTATTGATTCTATTGTGCACTGTGTGTGTATAGTCGAAGGCGCCAAGTGCGCGTTGATACTATGTTGAGCGGGGAGGGTAAAGCGAAGTTGGATTAATAATATAAAGGTTTTGTACCCACTAATATATACGAGATTAAAGAAGTAATTAATACCTTGCCAAAAAAAAAAATAATGGTTTCATGTTTTAGCGTCATGATTACCATTATAACGATGAGGCATCATCTTTAAAGGCAATGCCGGTATCTATGAATAAATTATATCTAGTATTTGCCTGCCTAACTAAAGTTAGAAGGGACTATGTACACTTCAAAAAATAAAAAACTCCAAAAAATAAAATAAAAATAATTGAACCTTGTTTTCTTAAAATTTGCTATTTTTAAGACATCCCCTTCATCCACTAATCCCTTTAATTATAAAACTAACTAAAAATATCTTAACATATTACTATTATAGTTAAAATTTAGCCGAATATTTGGCTTTTCATTCTAGTTAATTATCATTATTAAAATGTAAAAAAAAAGTCTATAGTTTTCTTTAATAGACAATTAAATTGGGATAGCGCTCCTAACAATATATCAATTGAAAACTTTAGTTAGGCAGGCAAATACTAAATATAATTTATTCATAGATACCGGCTTTGCCTTTAAAGATGATGCCTCATCGTTATAATGGTAATCATGACACTAAAACATGAAACCATTATTTTTTTTTTGGCAAGGTATTAATTACTTTTTTAATCTCGTATATATTAATGGGTACAAAACCTTTATATTATTAATCCAACTTCGCTTTACTGTGTCACGCCTACTATAATAAAAAGTACTTTTATATCGCATATTAAAATATATTTCCAGTAATAAGCCCTTGGGCCTTGGCTTCATATACATAACCTCTCTGATCCGTTTTATTGAAAATATCCTTCCTTTGTGTGATATATTTTATGTGATATATAGTTTGATTGTTAATTTTTTAAGATCATACATAAACAAAGCGAAAAACATTTAAAAATCATTAAAGCCATATTGTCTATTAAAGAAAACTATAGATTTTTTTTTACATTTTAATAATGATAATTAACTAGAATGGAAAGCCAAATATTCGGCTAAATTTTAACTATAATAGTAATATGTTAAGATATTTTTAGTTAGTTTTATAAATAAAGGGATTAGTGGATGATGGGGATGTCTTAAAAATAACAAATTTTAAGAAAACAAGGTTCAATTATTTTTATTTTATTTTTTGAAGTGTACATAGTCCCTTCTAAAGTTAGGTATCTCAATTATTAATTGGTCTTTGAGGTTAGAGTACCAACACTAGATAGATAGCCACCTACCTCTATCATCAAAACTAAAGATTCAAAAAATCAAATAATGTTACAGTCAATTACACCTTCAATTCATCTGTTTTTTTGTTTTTTTTGGTTAGTGGAACTTTAAAAAAACTCACTCTTATAAATAAAACAAAAAATAAATTATGTCACATGATTCTATTATAAAAGAAAACTATACATTTTTTTAAAAATTTTAATAATGAAAATTAACTTTTATGAAAAGCCAAATATTTTCATACAAGTAATGTTATGCCATCTAATAATTTTGAGTATGGCCTGCAAAATCTGAATCACTATAATAATAATAATTTTTTTAAACTCATTTACGGTAAATGTCGAGAAGTGAAAACAATATTCACTTCCAAGGTTAATAATTAATAATAAAATTAATTATTTATTTAGTTAACAGTTTTGATAGAATATTATCAAGAGGTAATTAATATATTCAAGAATAATGACATCAAATAATTAATCACTTAAATTGAACTACTAAACTAAACGAAGAAGCTTCCCTATAATTTCTTATTTTTTCTTTTTTCTCCTTGATTACTTTTTAATATTTAATTTTTTTTTTTGCTTTCTGGAAATTAAATTCCCTTTTTTCTGCATACTTCTATTACTTATTATTGTATGTCACTATTATGACTACAATGCTGATTATAGAATGTCATTATTAAGACTACAATGCTTTTTATATTATGTCATTATTATGAGTACAATGCTTAATTTAGAAGGTCTATATCTCAAGGTTAATGGGTTATTGTTGAAATATAGCTGTATTTAGAAAAAGTTATATAGATTTGTTATATCTCAGGGAAAGATACAAAAATAAATTCGTACTGTTAAAATATGAAATCGGATGTAAAAATATCCTTGATGAAGGCTAGAAATTGTGGCCGAAACGTTGACCTATTAAATAAGTTACTTCAACTCTATTAGCAGGTTAGCTTTTCATTTTATTCTCTTTTTTTTCCTATCTTACTTTTACCCCCTTCTCCTTTTCTTTTCCCAATTTTCCTTATTCGCGTAATTAGTTATGTTCACCAGATATCATTATTGTAATTTTTCTATTCAATTCTTTTGTCTAACTTAACTTTATATTTTGTTTCTTTACCCTAATGTTATGGTTACATGTTTCATTAATTACACATATTTTCTTTCTCTCAATTTTACTTTTTATTTATTAATTTAATTTTTTTTCTTTCCATAATTTTAATTTTTAAATTATTAATAAACCAAAATATGCATATTTCTTAGTATTATATAACATTAAATTTGTATTTCCTTAATTATTTTATTGTTACCTACTTATTCAATTATCTTTATTTTTATTTATTTCATTCTGTACAACTATTTACTAAGTGTCATGATGTTATATTTTCTTTTTTTGAATTCATTGGTTATCTTTTTTCTTTTTTCTTAGCCCTGATGAACGAACTTAAGCACTATTAAATAAGTTATTTCAACTTATTTGTATTTTATTCTGATCCCACTCCCTAACTCTAAGCGCATCCCCTTCTCATCTAAAATATCCTTCCATTAAAAAAAAAAAATGCTTTCAAAATCCTTACCCACCGAAACCCATTAGTTTTTAATCTCTTATCCCTATATATTATGATAATTCTCCGAGTCGTCTGAAAATAAGATGGCCCTGAGATCTAATATACAGCAGTGATTGAAGTACATGATAATTTTGGGAAGGAACCGCCCAATAGCGGTAATCTTGACTTTCCCAAGATTATCATGTGTTCTGAAACATTTATAACATTTAATTATTTTATTTTTTTAGTACAGTTGTAAATTTCAATAAATAAATAATATAAATATCCGATAAATACAAAAAAAAAAAAAAAATGATAAAGTTAAAATATGTCTCTTAGCCAAATCAATAATAAAACTTTTTTTTTTCATTTGAAACTTATCCAGATACCACTATACGATGAACTTGAATATTAAATAAACAACATAATGTTAATGAAAATATCCACCAACGAATAAAAAATGTATAATTCTGTAGAAACGGATAGTGAACCCAGTATTTAGTTCCATTGGACTGCAGTGGTATCGGGTTTCAGCATGTTTGAGATGATCCCTGTTTCAGTACTGTTATACGAACTACTGGAAACCGATGATATCCAGACAATTCGATACGAAACCAACTAAGAACTGGAGCCTCTAGCCGCACGCGGTAAGCTGAGAACTGTCGGCAATGTGCGTGGAGGTAATACAACTCCTGTCGCGGTAGGTCATGATGATATTGGACAGAATGTGAGCTGTCTTCTTTATAATTTCCAATTTTGACATTTAATTTCTATTTTATGAAGTTTATAGATAATTCCGTAATTGAATCATTGACCAGAATGACGTTAAACGTTTTGTTTTGTTTTCAATACATTAGAAAATTATTACTTATACAATATTATACGTTTGTGATTTCATGATAACATTACAATTACGCGCTATGTGACACAAAGCACATCATTAATAAAACGAAGAGCCATAGAACATTATTCCAGCCCATAATTTAATAGGGATGAATAAAGGATTTCAATAGTGTTAACAAACAATTTTCCTTATTAACCTTCATAGCTAAAGCTACCTTTCAGTAGATAAAGGCTATTTATTTTCAATATTACTTATTAATTGTTTATTATTCTTTTTATATTTATTTATTATTACTATTTTTTATTTATTTATATATTATTACTATCTCCATTATATTTATTATTATTTTCAAAGAAAATCCCAATTTCTTCTTTTATGTATATATTTTGTACGAAGTGTCCTTCATTTATCTTTATTATTTCGTGTCTTATAACTCTCTCATTTTAAGGTATTTGGTCCAGTTTTAAATTATGATATCTTCAATTGTCTTATTTTATATTAGATTCTTCATCTCATTGTCAGCTAGTGCATATTGGACTGGATTATTTATATCTAAATTAACTAAATATAAAAAGTAAGAGGTATTATGAATTTTCCTTGAAAAAAATAACAAATAATGAATGAAACCGCTTATGATTTCTCCAAAGCAATAGGAATTTTTAGGTTAAAAAAAAAATTACAACTTCAAGCAAAATTTAAAAGAAATTATCAAAATAGAAAAACATAATAATCAATCCATTAATAAAAAAACAGATGTACAAAATTTAAATTCATGTTATTCTAACATAATAAATACATAAAGACACAATTAACAACATAAAATAGAAACATACAAAATATAAACAACAGACTGGCTACCTGCTGAGAAATAAACACAAAAAAAAATACGGTACTTGTGGGGAAACCTAAACAAACCTTACCTTCATTTCAAAACCGATTCATTTCTTTCCTAAACCTGAAGATGGTAGCATCCTAATATAGAACACACTGGAGTTGAGTATTGTAAGTAATGTATGTATTAAACCATATTTTGATTGTAATATTTATTAGTCAGAGATTACACTATGTACTTGTTTTATCAATTATTTGAAGAGAACGTATGCTATAAAAAACTGTGTTTTTCTCATTGTAAGGCATGACTATACAAACAATAAAGTTGCGAAACGTGGCCAAAAGATGTATTATTACAAAGTTTTATTATTGACTGATCCTCAAGACCCAACAAAATAAATAGATGTATTTACATGTATATTTTCGCGGGCTCCACTAAACCTTCGAATTCCTCTCGTATTCAATCCTTACAATCCAAAATCCTCAATGCTCCTGACTTTGTCACAAATTAAATCATACATAAAGACCTTAATGTTCCCTATGTAACCGATCTAGCCCGAACCAGATATCACTGATTCCATTATAAACTCCCTAACCACTCAAACCCACTAGTTTCTAACCTTGCATCCTCTTCCATTCCTGACAATCCTCCGAGGCGCCTGAAAAGAAAATGGCCACGAGACCAGTTAATGTAAAATGTCATTAGAGTTGCTACCAATGGGTAGTTTCTCTAAACGCCTGTAACACTCCAATTTAACTAAGATCAGATTTACTAAATGTATTATAATGTACAGTTGTAAATAGGAATAAATAAATATTTAAAAAAAAATAAATAAATAAAAATATTTTCGCACTTCTTTTCGTAGGGTTTGTCTCCAGGTCTCTTCCCTACCGTTCGATGGTAAGATTCCAATATATTACTTCTTCAAATATTTATGACTCCTGAGGTCGGATGAGATTTAGGGAATTTCTTTAGAACAATATCCAGCATTAATTTTTGTAAAACCCATTTGTCGGTGCAATAGATTAGATTTTGTTATTTATAAAATTCGTAAAAATACATCGAAATAAAAATTGTAAATCAGAAAAAAATAACCTAATAATACTTATTCTCCTAAAATTGTTTATATCGGTTTTTATATACAAGTAAGTAGCGTAAACACTGTAAATAATTCCAAAAACGAAGTAAATGGGATACGGTACACTGGAAGGAACATTGTCCTAGGTGAAGCACTTCAACGGACACGACAATCAGGGTGATTTATTTCCCTAATTAAGGGACAGAGTAAGCGCAGGCTTACCTTAATGTAAGAGGCACCTGTCAGTCAAATGCTGCACTTGCCCGGACTCAAACTAAGAACTCCTTTTAAGAAAGTTTAAACTATTCTTTTAACGTTAAAAGTGTTATATCGGTTTTTTTGTTTAGTGGTGCAAAACATCATCGGTCTATCCGATGTCATATCTGTGTCAATAAACCTTTTGATTTCACAAGAAATACTAATTTTTTGTTATATCATCATCTCTGAGGGTTTTTTTAAAATATCCTAAAATTTAAAAAAAATAATTTTTGATCCTAAACTATTGAGGTGTGATGTGAAATTCTTGGAAAATATGGCTGATTGTAAATTTTTTGTTGCAATACTGGCAGTTCGGAGGCTTTTGTTTTGAAAGGAGATAGGAGTGGGTGAGCCTCGTGTGACCTATTAGCCTGGTCAGTACAACCTTCTCTCTAACGCATTTGCGACAGTAGGTACTCCAAGATTGACGTCCTTTTTAATAACATTTAGTTTACTCCTTGGGCTTTCATTCCACAAAGATTGCCATTTATCTTCGATTTTCCTTTCAAGGGATTTGCTCATTTCTGATGGTGTTAAAATTGCGGCTCATTCCCTGTGATTCCTACATTACTTGGAACTCATATAAATGTAACTGACAAACCCAGATTGTGTATAGTGAAGATACATACAATGTAAACCTTTTAATAAACTTACTGAGTGATTTGTAGAACGGTATTCTATAATGATATAAGATATATAATGATATAGGAATCATTCATCATCGTTCAACAAAAGTACAAGAAACTTTAATACCTACAATTAAATAAAACCAGAGAATTGAAATTAATCTCTTCTTCTATTGTTTGTTTGTTAGTTTTGAAAGGGCGTTTAACAGCCTGGTCATCAAAGCCCGTTGGTTGTTGGCTTTGGTAAGGCCTAGTTGTTTTAGTCATAGCTTTGGTATGGTGTACTGATCCGCACCAATTATAGTTAAATTTGTGGCAATTATAATTTGTTTAATAATCGTTACGATATTGGAAAGGATGGTGACTCTTCTTCTATTTATTCTATTATAAATTTTCTTTTTCTTTTTTTTGGGGGAGGGGGGGGGGGTTACGACGAATCAAGGTTTTAACCATGCTTTAGGAAATGTATGGTATTGTTGTTTGTTATACCAATAAACTTTCATCATTGTTTTTTACTATATGATTTTACTTGTCGTGTAGTAAGACGCAAGATTATTTATCGATTTATGTTCGATAGATAAAAACTTTTACAAACTCTTTGGCTCGATTTTTATCTTTTTACAATCTTTCGCAGCAGCATCTTCGTTCTTCTGTTTTATTGTAAACTAAAACTTATTTAGGATGACGAGGAAAGGTAGTGGAAACATTCTTGCTAGGCTCTTGATGGTCTAGATGGAGGCCGCACAAAATTTAGCTTGAGATCAAATTACTAAATAAAAAAAAAAAATAAGGAAATACATAAAACATATTTTAGAGAAAAAATATTCCTATTTCAAGTGTAAAGGAGGCTTTTCAAACCCGGAACATTTACTTTCTTCTGGAAAAGTCCAGAAAGCTCTAATATGGATTCTACTGGCCAAATGGAATTTCCAGCAACATTGCAGTGTTGATTCCATACATTTGAGCTCCATAGCTGATCCAATTTCTTAATATGGTTTGATAAATTTTTATATTTGTTTAAAAGAACAATTTTGTTCTAGGATTAATATAATACAATAAGAAATCTGTAAGGAACCTTCAAATTTATTTGTTATTTGTCTCTTGATCTAGTTCAAGTAAATAAACCAATTTTTTTCAATAGATAATTATACTTTATTTAAATTATTATTATTATACAAAATTTGATTATATTTTATTTTAACCAGATGTCAAAAATATAAATAATTTAACTTAATATTATTATATCTACCAACAAAACCAATTGATAGTTATAATGTTTTTTTTTCATTTCAATTTTTATAATTTTATCTTGTACGAAACATAAAACGCAACTATAATTTACAATTTATTTATTTATATATTATAAAAACAGCGTTGGAAAAAATTTAAAGATAATTAGTTCATATAAGGAATTCACATCATTTTTTGTTGTTAGCATTAGAACACCT
>NW_027109499.1:201147-216394 GCF_000696795.3 Halyomorpha halys
GTAACAATTAAAATATATTATAAAAACATATAATAAAAGAGTCCCTAAATAATAAACACAACGAATACAACAAATAGCTAATAAAAATATGTAGCTATAAAGATATAAAGATTTAGATTTTAGATTACAGTTTTATCCTGAAATGTGGTTATTACGCCTTGGTTATTACGCCCTTTTTACTTCTTGTCATTTGATAGATGAATATTTCTAATTCAGATAGTTTTCTTTTAACGATTACACTGGTCGATATTGGTAATTTATATTTTATAATACAGTTGGGTTTCTTTTAAAAATTTTATGATTTTGTCTATTAAATCTGCTGAGTCTTTTAGAGCCAATTCTCTTGAAATATGTAAAGATAAAGCGCATTATAAATGTATTAGATGTAAAGATACAGAACAAAATTGGATACATGCAAAAAAATAATTTAAAACATTCATATTTAAGAACATGATAATTTATATAGATATAGATAGACAACATAATAAATTAAGAAACATAAATGGATTATCAAATTGTAAAACAATAACATAAGAAACATAAATAATCAATTCCGCAATATTTGTTTTACAGAAACATTAATTTTATAGTAATTATAATTTTTTATTGTTTGTTTTAAAGTATTGTGTGAATCGAATAACATCATTTGCTTTCTTTTGAATTCTATAATAGAACAATCCAAAAATTAAAATCAGTAGTACTGATACAAGATCACACTGAACCTCTAGCTTTTCCCCCAATGAAGACCACTCAATTTACAGAGGCTGGGTGGGCCTTGGGGGCTCCTGAATCCACAGGTTTGACTCACGGCTACTGTAGCTGAATGAATAGTTATCTGCTGCTGCCTAATTCGATCCCGGATCCTTGGAGTTAGTATCGCAGCGCCATACTCAGCTACCTCTCTCCTACATTATTAGGAGAGTAGAAAGTATAATTATTTTGAGCTAAAGCAACATTATAGGCCTTTGAAAACCTTTAACACTAAAAGTAAAGAGTTTTAAAAGTTTCAAGCAGTTAATTTTACGATGTTATATATATTTTTCTAATATTTATGAAAGCATACATTTTATGAAAAAATAAGACAGTTTTAATGGAAGGTCTAATAGCCTAACGGAATACTGTATAAGTTAAAAGGTCATTCTGGGACGTTTGTACGTCACTCAACAAGTTAGACAGGAATATGAAATGCTCTATGCCAAAGGAAAAAGCACTATATCTTTTACAGGACTAGAAAGGCGTGAAACATTAAAGTCGTTGGAATGGCTACACGGGGCCCTAACAGAGAAGAGACGACCGAAAAAAGGTCCCGCGGTCGGTTTTATAAACTGGGAAGAGTAAGGATTTACAAAGATGTTCCCTTTAAATATGTAGGAGTTGCCGAGAGGAGCGTGTAACACTAAGGTACAAGGCCTAAGAGGCATAAACGCTCCCTCTACGCTCGACCCAAGGGTAGAATATAACTAAAGTTTACTCATAAAAATGTATAGCCCCGTGTAGGGCGGTCCGGGATGAAAACTTGATGAACCTCCTACCATCTTCCCCTCTCTCAGTGTAACAGTTAATCAAGCAGCATCCGATCAAAAACAATTTTACCACATTGCAGTGAGCTAACAACCTGTATTCAAAAGTCATCTTAGCTTCTTAATTTTTCGTGGCTCAACATTTCTTAATGAGACAAAGGACAAAATCCATTTTCGTTAAACATTTATTATTTTTACTCAGTTTAATAATAATTAGTTTAAGAACTCATAATTACTAATTAATTAAATTTACTAATGATTTTGTTCATAAAGATAGCGGGCGTTTTAAAGATTAGTTTTTGTGGGAGATAATTTATTGTACGTTGATGTTTGAGTGTACTACCATGCGAAAGAGTTAGTATAAAGGAGGTTTTTTAGTGAAATTTGAAGAGAATCTACCTACGGGTAGAAGAGATAGAGGACAACAAAGAGGACGAATAGTTTCCTAAATTTATTTTTTAAAGATTTTGTTTTTATTTTGTACTATACAATGAATACACCTCCAATTCTTAAATGGGGAAAAAAAGCAGGAAAAATATCAATGAATCAAACATAAACGAGTCAATGGGACCTAAAGCTAAAAACCAATTATTTATAATAGAAATAGATCTAAAAGGAGACCTCATAAAAGTCTTACCATTTTTAATATATAACCAATTTGGGGAACCAAAAAATGTTATAGAAAATAACTATCGGGACAATTTTAGTCGAAACAAGATCCAAAGAACAATCTGAAAAAAACTATTAAGGCTAAACAATTTTAGCAAATTAATAAAAATAAAATTAAGCCTCCATGAAAAATTAAATATTATTATTATTCTATGGGTAACAGAATATGGAGGCCTAAGTCCTCGCGCGATGTATTTCCCAATATTAGGATGTAATAGTCCCAGTATTAGGAAATACATCGCGCGTTTCTTGGCGTGGTTTTTTCGCAAGGTGAGTTCGTCACTCCCACGCCTATTTCTTGTGATTGCCACCCATTGGCTAACGGGCCTCACAAATACCGGGGGGGGGGGAGGTTGTCAGTGAGTTTTGCATTATTTTGTGCTTGAAAAAAAGCCCGGGTGGGACCGGGATTCGATCCGATAACCTGTGGAATGCTAGACTGGCGCGTTACCACGCTGCTACCGCTGCCCCTTATTTAAATATAATATAAATAGGTGGTTGTCTCAAGAGTAGGAATTGGACATTCCAAGCTAACACACGTTCACTTGATCTCAAAAGAGGACTTACCTAAATGCCAAACCTATCAGTCCCGTTATCCCTAAGACATATAATTGAAGAATGCACATTGTCGGATTTGTATAATCCCGTTTTGCGTACATTTTTAGAGTTGAGAAAATTTCAGAAAAAAGTAAATGATGCCTTGAGGCATCTTCGTGGATCTGGGTACTTAATTGTAGTTTTAGTAAATGAAATCGATATTTCAAATGAAAACTAGTAATATAAACTAAATAATTTTATATTATTGTTTGAGGGTGGTTTAGTTTATTATCAATTTACACAATTTTGATCATTTTTACTCTCAACCTTCTTTAATAATTTTTATAGTAGAACAAAGGACCCAATAGACTGTATATATCAATCTGGATTAGTATATGAAATTCCATGCGTTAATTGTCCAGCCATTGGTGAAACCAAACAATATATAAAAGACAGGATGTATCAACATGGGAATGATGTAAAAAATATTGAAAAGGAACCCAAAAAAACAGCATTGGTTCAACATGTTGTTCAAAATAAATATAAATTTGATTTGGAAAATGTCAAGGTCATACATAAAGAAAATAATATTTTTAGAGATATTAGAATCGATTTACATCTCTGAAAATATAAATTATACCGTCAATTTCAAATCAGATTCTAAAGGACTAAACCACCATTATTCTGAAATTTTTAGCAAAATAAATATGTAATCATTATATATAAAAAAGTTGATAAATAGATAAATGTTCAAATCCTTAAATTGTACAAATGTATATATAAAATAAATATACACTTAAAAAAGCATGTATAGGTGAATAAATATTTGAAAAAATGAAATAGAGAGGGGGATATATTTATGTTTAAAAAAATACACATATAATAAAAATATATTAATTATGGATTTTAAAAAAAATGTTAAGTTATAAGCAAAATAATTAAAATTGAATGTTATTTAAATTATATTAAAAGTGTAAATTAATGATAAAAAAGTTATTGTTATGTGATAAGGTGATAACAGAGTCCTAACCTGTTGAAGGTAGGTTCTGTTTATAAGTTATAAATAAAAGTGAATGAGGGAAGTTGTTGGTAAAAAAAGTTTTTTAAATCTAGGATATAAAATTTAAACAAAGTTATGTAAGTAAGTAAGAAATCTATTTAAAAATAAAATTTTATGAAATTTTTATAATATTATTTTAATGATCAATTTATTTTTAAAAAGTGACAAGGCCAGTTAGCCTGCAATTTGAGATTATAAAAAAACAATTACATCAATATTGAAGGTATGGCCAAAGAAATCAGTGTGTATTTATGGAAATAATGTAATTGTCATAAAAACAAAAAACGTTTTATAGGTTGTATTCTTGAGGATGGCCTGAGGGTCGAAACGTTGGAGAATTATTAAAGAATAAAGGCTGAGAGAAAAAAGGATCAAAATTGTGTAAATTGATAATAAACTAAATAATTTTGACAAAGCAGGATTTAGTTTTATAGTCGAAATTATAGCCATTGACAGGAAATATTTGTAGACGAATGTAGAAAATATTTGGTGTTATATAAAAATTTCTTGCCTCATCAATTTCAGGTTTTTTTTTAAATATTGCTAAACTATCTTAAGACACATAATCATATACGTAAATTCTTGTTGAGCTGTTGACGTCGGTAAATATTTATTTTGTAAAGTTTTAAAAACATATTGTTAATTTCATAAATAATAATCATAGCCAGAATTGATATAATTTAATCAGAATTGATGAATAACATCCCTATTAATTTTTGTATATTTTATAATTCATTTTACAATTTAATAGTAACTATTCAACTCATATGACGTACAGAGCAGAGACCAATTTTAAATATAGGTCACTGGAGCATTATACAAAAACTTTGCCCCAGTAACATATTCTATTCCGACCTAGTTGAGAATGGAGGGGACAGTGCTAAAAATGTGGAAGGTTGTTGAGATACGAAGGGAGTACAGATAAGCAAAATGGCTACGCCTAAATTTGTGATGGCATGGCAAGCGCCTATCTTATTCAAAAGTTTTAGTTTTAATTATAATTTATTTAATACTCGGTAGTAGATATTATTTTTATAGAAATGGTTCATGATAATCACAACATTTAAATCACGAAACGTTAGAAAAACTAGTATTTAGGAGCAATTAAATTGAAACTCATGCGATTAAACTGACAGGTCTAAGTAGTCAAAATATACTTTTTTTTTTTTATTTATTTAATGTAATTTACAACTGTACAAAACAATACAATAAGTAAATATGTTGTATGTTTCATATACACTTGAAAATCTTGGGAAGGAACCACCCATTGGTGGTACTTCAAACATTAATTTAAATTAGAAGTTCCCGTGGCCATCTTCTTTTCAGACGCCTTGGAGGATTATCAGGGATTGTTAAGGATGAAATATTAAGAATTAATGGATTAGGATGGTTAAGGAGTTTGGAATGAAAAGACGCATATGTGTTTTGGGCCAAATCTGCAACCAATACGATGTTAAGATCTTTGTGAATGAGTTTATTTGTAATGTAATAAGGAGCATCAAGGATTTTACGTAGGATTTCACATTGTAAGGATTGGATGCGGGAGGAATTTGATGGTTTGGTGGAGCCCCAGAGCTCAATGCCATATGTCCAAATTGGTCTGATTATCGTAGTGTATACTAATTTTTTGTAGTGAATGGAAAGTTTAGACCGTTTGTCAAGAAAGTGTTGTAGCAATCGGAATCTACGAGCAGTTTCTTGTCGTTTCAGTCTTGTTTGTGGATTCCAATAAGTCTCTTATCAAGATGGAGTCCTAAGTATTGAATCTGTTCAACAGGCATTAGTGGTGTATTTAGAAAGGATACAGTGCAGGACAGGAGGGTAGAGGTTTATGACGGAGAGTAAAGGTGATCTTATGGGATTTGTCAGGATTTATTTTGATTCTCCAGTTTTGACACCATTCTTCAATAGATGTAATGTGTGTCTGTAGTGTTTGTGATGCATTAGTTGGATCGTTGTTTACAGACAGTATACATGTGTCATCAGCATATGTTGTTAGGACTGTGTTAGGGTGGGTTGGGATGTCAGCTGTATAAGCCGTATAAAGAATGGGACCTAAGATACTACCTTAAAATATACTTAAAGAAGGACGTACACAATATGTACAAAAGTTAACAGAGCTGAAACACAGATTATATTTTCACCATAATATATTAGTATTATTATATTGCATATTCAATATTAGTGTATTCAATGATAAGGATATAGGGGTATAGGATTTCGTTCAGTACATTTGTACAAGTCAGTTATTATGTTATAATTATTAGTTTTTATTTTCTTATTTTTTTTTTGTTCTTTCATCCTTCAATGACATTTATTATTATTATTTCGTAGTTGTATTTTTTTCAAATTTATTTTTATTAATTTAAATTATTCAAGAAGTCACAGCTGTCTTGGCCACAACTGCTGTGTGTATCACTCTGTCTTCTTTCAGCTAAGCTATATCTCCAACTCCTCAATTTTGTAAACAGTGGAACATTTTATTTCGATAATGAGGTAAGTGACTATATATTAACAATTATAAAGTTTAAATTGGCGTTCGCTAGTTAGCGGGCCTTATCGAACTGACTTCATGGTCAAGACCCTGAGCGGAGTATCCAATCCTTACAATCCCAAATCCTTTGCAAAATTCTTAATGTTTCTTACTTTGTCATAAATAAAATCATCTCTAAAGACCTTACTATTCCATATGTAACCGATCCAGCCCAAACCAGATATCAATTCTTCCCTTATAAACTTCCTAACCACCCATCCTCTGAGGAGCCTGAAAAAAAATGGCCTGGAGACATATCCGTACATGCCTGTATCATGCCATTGTAATCTACTAAATATATTTTTATGTAAATGTCAATAAATAATTTTTTTTAAAAATCAGTTTTATTTTAGTAGTATTTTTTTAAACTTGAACAACACTTTTCAAACGATATCTTCCTGGTTTCTATTTTAGTACCTTATTTGGGTGCTCCCACCCAACCCTTTTATTGAAGCATCCTCTCAAATTATTGGATATATTAGAAGCCATCATGAATTTTATCAGCTTACTGGCACATCCTTGAGGTTCATAATGAACTTTTAGGGTGTACGAACAGCGGAATAATGAGTTTGATTATTTTGGCCGATAGTCGTTTGTTTTAAAATGGACGTGCAGAGTTCTGTTATTTATGTACAAAATAACATCTCTTGATATCGTTAAAAAAATTTCTTGATTAGAAAGACTGTGGTTAAGAAAACATGAGGTCCTCTTTAGTCACAGAGAAGATATAAAGTCAAAAAGTTGCGTATAAATCTGAATAAAAGTAAGGTCTTCTGTGTTTCAAGATGGACCTAATGACTTAATCTGTCGAATAGAACTAGCGAATAAGGAAATGTAAAAAAGGTTTATTGTGAGCGAAAGTGGTAAAATTTTACTGGGGTTATTAATCGGGTAATGAAGGCTAATGGGCTTTACCATCGAATTTCTAAAACATGCAAAAAGTAAGTCTAGGACAAACTGTGGCTATCTAAGTCGGTGATCCTTCCAGTGCTTCTTAATGAATCGGACAGTTGGAGCAAGGTTTCCAGTAAATTTGCTAAGGTCAAGAGGTCTGAATCTGGAATTACAGAATTTGTGAGTGTAATTAACAAGTAACATCTTGAAAGAGTGGTTGCTAAAATTACGGGCAAGTTTCCAAAAAGGATGCTAACCAAAAGACCAGCTTGTTCTTGGAAACAAGAAAGCACACAATCTCAAAGGATATGAATGAATCCTGACTAAGTTGAAAATGGGGAAGCAGAGCAGAAGTACCATACTTAATTTATAAAAAAAACATTTAAGTATTAGTTATAACATAAATTCATCAAAAAATTAAGTTGTTATATAATGTTATATCAATCTCATTCACCCTACGCCAGTGGTTACCAAACTGGTACCGCTGGTGTACCACAAAGCGAATGCCACTTCATAAATATTTTTAAAAAAATTAAAATTTCAAATTTATTTTATTTTATTCATTTAAAGAATTACATCCAATATGGTCCCACTAGATGGCATTTATTGGTCAGTGCCAAAATAACATATAAAAATGATAGACATAAGTGAATTGTAATTATTACAATTTTGACTATTAGGGTTTTGTGGAGTCTATACAATTTTTAAGCTAGATAAGTACAATATTAATTGATCTCAAGTTATACATTAATTAACAACTACTAAAATGAAAAAAAAAACTAAAAATAAAATTTATTAAAAAAATAAATTAAATTAAATTAAAAACAACTGAAAGGATTTTGAAGTGGATAATAAAGGAGCAAATTTACAATTAGTGAATTAATATAATAATGAGAATAAAACAAGATGATACAGAATATGATAAAAATAAAGACTTAATAATAACTAAATAAATAATATTTATTACTAATCACAGATACATTGATAATTCTAATTGTAATATAATAAATACATTTTGTAGAGTTGAGAAAAAATGCAGGTATATGTAATATATGGAGTATTCCAGCATTTAGTTTGCAATATTTTTTCTTCTCCCCGTAGGGAGTTTGGGATAGCCTATTAGAGCCGGTCAAAAAAACTATAGGGATACGTTAGGTAATGTCAAAATAATTATTATTAAACTAATAAACACACTGAACAAGAAATTGTTCCGTTAAAAAAAAAGTAACATTTGATCGAAAGATGGCCCCTCTGTAATATATGCATTATTAAGCGCCCCTTGTGGCCAATAGTAAAAAACTCTTCTCCAGCGATCGGAGTAAAAAGAGGTAGACGAGAGAGAGGAAATCAATGTGCGCTGAGACACTCAGAAGTGGTTCCATGGCTAGGGAAGGGAGAATAGAAGAAACAATAGGATCATCCGTTTTATTCTAAATCATGTTGGTTAAGAAAAAATAGTAATGTTCAAACATTTACATTATTGTGCCTACAGCCAGTAATTTTAGCTCTGATTGAAAATTGACTTCATAGACCAGGTCCGGACACTCCCTACCGCTATGTGACATACGCATCAAATATGAATAGTAGAATTGTTTATTGTAAAGGTTATGAGAGTCGAACCGGGACAGTGAGTATAATCTACATAACCGCAGAGTAGTAATGTATGCGGGGGCGGCATTGTCGCCTCTTCCGATAGGCCATTGTTGTCAGTCAGCCTCACTGTCAGCAGGATTTATCATTAAAGTTCCGCAGTCGGCCACTGCAGTCGACTACTGCCTCCAGTCTCTAATTGAAGTACAGCCCCGGTGGGGGATCGCTATTTATTATAAGGTTGGCAGTGCTCAAACAACGTTACAGCGCTTGGTTACAATGTTCAAACTACGTCAGGTTTACCTTAGGTTAAGGTTGGCAATGGTTAGATTGCGTTGATTATCGATATTTCCGATAAACATTTTAATGTCTCCTTATTAAATAATTCCGTGTGAGCCAGATGATAAGACTTCATTTGAATTTTCAATTTACTTTTAAAAATAATAATCTACTATTATATTCGGGCCTATAACCTTTAGATTGGCAAAAGCCACGAGTACGGGATGTATTGCAACTTTTTGCTCATCAGATCAGCCCATCCATTATTTATAATGTCGATCTGATACGCTTGGAGTATTGATAATATCAATATTTGGTATCGAAAACTATTTTTTCTGGCACTTTATAGAAAAACAAAATTATCAAAATCAAATTTGGTTCGAGCAAAAGTAATTTTTTAAGTAGCAATAATAAGAAAATCCTTTTATTTTTTGTTATAATTTTATTTATTGATAAATATTACAATCTTACAAAACGTTGGGTAATAAGTAGTAGTAATAAATGATCCCATTCATACTAAACGTTAAAAAAAAAATCTCCATATGTATATATACAAAAAAAATTAACATAATCAAATTATGTACATGAAGAAATAAAGATAAAATAAAATAAGTAAATTTTTGAACTAATATGACAATAAAAAATAAAATAAAATATATTAAAATAATAATAGCACTAGTCATATTTATATTATTATGTAAAATATTAACACTCTCGACCTGAGAATCCCCGAGCCCACTCTATCCCTCACGAGGGCTGGAGTAGTGGGATCCCCTCTTTGGGATCCCAGCGCAGCTCTCTCACTGCGTCACTGGTAATGAGCTAGTGGAGGCTGAGTAAGTGCGCTAAAGTCGCAATCACTCTACACGAATCCTTTTATAGATTTCTATTTTGAACACCCTTCTTTTCTTGCATAAAAAATGAGATATTTTTATTTAGTCTAATTTTTTTCGAGTATAAAAATTTAAATTTTGGGATGACGTGGTAATAAAAATGTCATTAATATACCAATGACTATCGATAGTGATTACGATCGATAATATCTATAGTGCTATCGAACTATTTCCAACCTTTTTAAATCGAGGTATAGTAAACTAAATTTCGAGAATGGGTTTTAACGAGTGTCCGTTAGTGTATCATGACCACGACTACTCTTAGATTAAAATCTTCTAAATTCTTCATGTTCTCAGTAAAACCAGCCCAATGCACTTCAATACAATATACAATATACAAGAAAATATCTCTATACAAAATCAGTTAGATGAAAAATGTATCAGATCAAATCAAAAATAAGTGAAATACTCAATACAAGAAATAATTAAAAAATAATCCTTCTGATTAAAAGTGGTTATCCTGCAAAAACTCGTCGTAAACCACAAATCGATTTAAAAAAATCAAATAAATAATATTATCTGATAAATGATGTAGAAGATATGAGTAACCGCTAGGATTAAAAACTTTATTTCCAGGCCATCGATTCTAATTAATCGATATCAGAAAAAAATAACGACTTTTAATAGAAAAATCTACCTGAGCGACAATAGCCAGGAAAATAAATCGAGTGAAACCCCGACCCTCATCCTCCAGTAAATATCAACCATTTTATTGTATAATAAATAAATTTATTGTCGTTTTAATTACAGTTGCTAAGCCATTTTCATTCGAAATCTCCAATTATTTACCTGCAGAGGGGGGATATCTATCGCAGAGGCTTAGTTCGGAAACCCAACTGTAATCCTGGGGCTTAATGCCCCAACATTGAACCCGGTATAAAACTTCAGTGGTCAGTACAGCGGTCTAAGCGACTTTTAACACACAAGTTCACTGCCCTTGCTATGAGGCTATTTCACATTTTATAGAGAGCTAGCTGACAAGGCAATGTTTCGCAATTGCTGTATTTAAGGATGTTCATGGATTTAACGAACACAATTGTTAGTTTGTTACAAATTATTGTATATAGTTCAAATTAAAAATTTACATAGACTCTACTATTATAATTTAGTAACACAAATTAAACCAGGCCTAACAAATAAAATTTTAAAAAACATTGCAGAATATGATCATATAAATATCAGAACCGGTCCATACAATAATAATAAGTTACAGAACAAGCTGTCCAACATAAAAGACAAAGTTGATAAAATGGAAAAATTAAATGCAATTTATAAGATAGATTGTAAAAATTGTAAAAAAGTATACATTGGTAAAACATCTAAAAAACTAGAAACTAGAATTAAGCAGCATGCAACCAATTGTAGAAAAGTTAAAAATATAAATTGCACAGCTCTGGCCTACCACAGCATAAAATTGAACCATGAATTCAACTTTGAAAACCCAAAAATAATAGATACAGCACAAAATACAAAAAGCAGAAGATTTCTGGAAGCCATACATATAACAAAAAACATACAAAACACAGTAAACTACAAAACTGACACTAAACACTTAAATACACATTACGCTGACATTATAAATAGACTCAAAATATAAACATAAAAATCAGAAGAAATAAACGTGTTTAGAAAAAAATCACTAAGTATAATGTTAAATACAAAGCAGGACTTTAAAAAGACAGGGAGGTTACCAAACAGCACATTGGACATGAGATAAGGTCCAAAGAGGTAGCAAGAAATATAGAGTGATAGTTTTGCTAAAGAGAAGTGAAGAATGCACCAATAAATAATGGTAGAAAAGTGAGAATAGTGTAAAGATGTGACATGATTTCCTTTATGAAATCAAATTTTGAATAATTATGAATAAAATTCTATGAATTATAATACATATGGTTAAAGATTGCTATTATGGTAGATTATTATTGTTTGTAGGTTTAAAGTACATGAATATGGGACAGTGGTCCCGAAACGTTGTGCTACAATATGATAATTTAAAATAAATTACATTCAATTGGAAGTTTATTAACCTCAAAAACTTTTTTATGAATTGACTTACCAGACTTCTTAAAGAGAACATCCGAAATAAATAAACCAATAAATGCGATAAGGAACGAAAATCAAATTTGTACAGTTGATCAGACCGACAGATATCTTAAAGTGTGGTAAAATGCAAACAGCTCATGAAATCCTTTATTACAAATTCTTGAAAAATCGGAAAATCAAATTTATAAGCCCAAAATTTTCGACCTACATCGGCCTTTGATTTCCTTTAAAAATATAGACATAACTTCAACACTACTCGACCAATCTACACCAAACTTGGCAGTGGTTTTGAGGCTCTACGGTCATATTAACGTAGCAACTGGATAAACTGAAGAAGAGTTATGAACGATCGTATGAACAATACTCCCTGGAAGGGAAAAATAATCCGCCGAATAAATCAAGTTGAAAATTTCTAATTTTTTATTTATTTGAAAAATAGTATTTGGTAGTTTGAGACGACACTAAAATGGATGTAAAATATTTTCTCTAAAAAAAAATTTGTTGACCTACTCCACCCCAGGCAATATTAGGTTC
Organism: Halyomorpha halys; assembly: GCF_000696795.3. NCBI lineage: Eukaryota > Metazoa > Arthropoda > Insecta > Hemiptera > Pentatomidae > Halyomorpha > Halyomorpha halys. Next base: position 213,700 of record NW_027109499.1, read on the forward strand.
TTATAATTTTTTGTAAATATAATAAAGCTGAAAGGAATCAGAATTTTTTTTCTTATCCTTCGGAAAGAGACGTATCAATTGTGAAAGGGAACATTGTTAAAAAAAAAAAAAAACAGCTCATAAAACGGTCCAGTAGTTCAAAAGTTTATTTTGGACAATGATTAGACCATTCCTTTTATAAATATAGACGAGTTGATCCGGGAATGCTTCGCTATTGCTATATTTGAGCATCTATATAGAATTAATGGACACAATTGATAATTGGTTATAAATGTATGTATTTAGTTAAATTAAACATATACGTATACTTTCAACTCTACCATGGCGAAATGGAACAGAAAAAAAAAATAACTGTACCCAAACCGGTCCAGTAAGCCAAAAGATCATTGTATGCGCAATTTTATGTTCAATAGTTCCCGATATTTAGCATTTTAAAAAGCAACATTTCATAAAAAATGCACTTAAAAATCAGATGTTAGTGAATTTATTTTGAGTAATTTATATCTCAAAAAACATCCGATGTACAAATGTCTATTAGCACTCAAATAAAAGCCAGTCAAATATACTATAAAGTAGTTTATGACGTTTATCTTCGTAGGAGTAGTAGTTTTTATAATATTTGCTAATATAAATAAATTTCCAGTTGTTCAGATAAAATGTCATGTGGAAACTTCACATGCGATTATCATAAAAACTACTACTCTTACGAAGATATGTGCCATAAATTATTTTATAGTAAGTTAAATTACCTTTATTTTGAATGCTGGCAGACATATGTGCGTCTTATGGTTGTTGAGATATATTTGTTCAAACATTTCATCTGAACAACTAGAAATTAACATTTTGTTAATTTATTTTGCCAAATATCATAAAAATTACTACTGCTATGAAGATGAAGGTTATAATCTACTTTATAGTAAACTTTACTAGCTTTAATTTGAGTGCTAATAGATATCTTTACATTGAATGGTTTTTGAAAAATTGATTTCTCCAAGTAAATTCATTAACTACTGGTTTTTATGAAATGTTCTTTTTCAAAAGCTATACTTCGGGAAATATTGAACGTTAATAGCTCTATTAGGGCTCATATTTTAACAAATGTTCTCTAGTTTAAATGATTTTCATTAGGTTTTCTAGTATTGTTGGTAGTTTTAGAGATATAGAGCTCGGAATGAGAAAATTATTTGTTTTAACGTTTTAAAACAGCAACCCATTTTTATTCCCCCAACCTATACATGGCAGAGTCAACAATTTAGACTAGTAGTTATACATAGTTTTTATTAAAATAATCAAAAAATGGTGTGAAATAACTGCCTTCTCCCCCCCCCCCTCCGGCTCTTTTACTATAAGGTTCTTCGATATTAATGCCAGATTCACAGGCAGTAAAAGTCCTGAATCAGATAGAACATATTCCCAATTACTTCTTTATGACTGCCATAAGACGCAAAGAGCACTTAAAGAAACATCACATAAACCAACCACTAATTATCCAAGACGTTATAGATCGGGACCAAGAAAACCTTAGCTAAGCAATTAATTCAACTCATTAACCAAATTGCCCCAAGCCAGGCTTTCTCCTGTTTTAAAAGGCCCATTTAAAACCTCCACCAATTTCCACTGATTAATGGACACGGGTAATTATTCGAAAAAGGGTTTTCACCGTAGCGGATCCCGCTTTTCGAAGCAGTAGGACTGATAAAAATTTTATTAATGACAGAGATTTTGCCATATTGCGGCGAGCACACGGTGCACTGAACATAATGAAAAAAAGAAAAATGCCTAAAACTTTGTATATAGAGGTGGGAGAATAACGAATGGCGCCCTAACTCACCTTCAAAAACGTAATAAAAGGGCCCGAGGAGCTGGTCTTCAACTTACTGTGAACTTAGCCGAGAAAATTCATAAATATGACTTTGTAAAATAGATAATTTAACCTTCATGTGCTATGTTTAAGAAACTTTTGCTTCTCAAAGTGCTCGATATACTTCAGGATAAAAATAACTTTCTACGATAAGAAATATTCCAGGAGAAACTAAACGAAATGTTTGTGTTAATATTTTATAAATCAAGAAATAACTAAATATCAACTATTAGGTAGAATAATTTAAACACAGTGTAACTCATTTTTCACGGAATATGAATGATCTTATTAAATGACATTTATGTTTCCAAAATTGTGTACTTCTATTATAGTAGATTTTCGTTTTACTCGAATCTAATAAATACATAAAACATAATTAACAACATTATAAATAAAAACAGACAAAATATAAATAAAAGACGAACTACTTGCTAATAAAAAACGGGTGGGTAAAACCAAAGCTAATATACTTTACCTTCATTTAAAAACCTATTCAGTTCTGGCCCGAATTTGGGGTTAGTTGGATCACAATGTAGAACAAACAATTATATAAATTAAAAAAAAAATGTATAAACGAAAAAAAAAAGTTCATCCTCCAAGCTGGATTCGAACCGGCGCCACCTGCAGTTCTCAGGCTGCTAAGACCTGCGCTTCAACGGCCCGCCGATTCTGTCTATCCATCTGGTTTTTGGGCTCCCACGTGGTCTCTTGCCTATTATACTGGCATTCATTGTTGTGTAGAGCAGGGTTTGTCGGTTTTTAAAATCGGGTTTTAAAAACCGGTTTTTGGAGAAAATTATGAAATTCGAAAACCGGTTTTTTAGTAGAAAATAT
>NW_027109499.1:217040-218437 GCF_000696795.3 Halyomorpha halys
TAATATAGTCTCTAGTCACATTTACACTCTAATATACAATATTTACACAATCGACCTGAGGATCCCTGAGCCCACTCTATCCCCCACGTGTGAGGGGTAGAGCAGAGCTCAAGAGATCCCAGCGCATCCCTCTCGCCGCATCACTGGTAATGAGCCAGTGGAGGCTGATCGTGAGATATTGACTGATTAGCCTCTGTAAGAAGTTTAATGTTAGATCTTCTCCGCAATGTGTTAAGGCTCTGATCACAGATCGCTCGTGTAATTGTATGGAGGACTTTCCTTCAAACTGAATACATAAAAATAATAAATGCACGAAAAAATTTATATTCTTGATAAAACGTTGAGTTATTTCATATACCTCTTATATTCTCATACAACTGCTTTCATTGAAAATCCTTTATAATTCATGCTACTTCGTTTTGAATTATTTTTTATCTCCATTTGTGCAGTCTTATTTCGAACACAAATCAATCAAGATTATATGTATCCTTTTGTTTTAATGTATCGTTTATATCAATATTTTCCCTCCTGATTTAATTTAATAAAATAGTGTATGGGTCGGATTTTTTGTGGGAAGGGACGCAATTTACCCCAGAGTAAAAAATTTTGTTATTGATTCATTTCATTTCATCTTGTATATCTAACAGTAAAATAATTTATACGGATATGATCGATTTTACGAGGTAAATTTCTTAGGAGAAGATTTAAGTTATTATAAATTGAACTCAGCACTGTTTTGCATACTGAAGTTTCTTATACTCTCGGGATGTCAATTAATAGCGAATTAGCAAGCCCTGTGTGGCTGACTGTGTGGGTAAGAAGCCGACAGCTTGTGAAGGCGGAGGGGGGTGGAGGGAATGAAGAAGTGGCGCGTGAAAAATGGAGGAAGTGAAGGCTGAAAGGAACCGCAGGAGGAAGTCCCTCAGCCCCTCGCCCACGCAGCTCACGGAGAAAATATAATATACAATTGGAGCTCTGGAGCGCATATACTGGAATACAAAATAACAGTCCCATGCACCTCAAACAGAAATACACAAAAAATAAATTCAATCAAATCATAATATGAAAAATAACATATTTCTATAAATAAAATAAATTCTAAAAATCATAAAATGAAAAATCATCATTTAAAAAAGTAAAGGCAAAGGTTTTGAGAGGGGGTCCAACGCCTTAATGAGATACCCCACTATTTAAAATAAATAAAATACATAATGCAATATATTTTGTTTCTGACTTACCTATGACAGAAGGTTGACCTAAGACAAAACATAAAACGCTAGATTTCCGACTCTGACTATTTTATTCCATACTTCTAAACCTTCTTAATTATTCCACAGACAGAAACTTAACGCATACAATTATTTACTAAAACTCTTTTTGGCTTACACCTGCTATAT
>NW_027109499.1:219143-222466 GCF_000696795.3 Halyomorpha halys
TTTAAAAATATTTTACTAAACTACGAAAATTCTGAACTCTTTAAATTTGAGATAGTTAATTATTTTAATGTGTACTTTATATTTAGGGTTTACATCTTTTTAATAGGTATTTTCTTTAAAAAGTATATATTTCTTTAATAAGTATACATTTCTTTAAAAAGTATAACCGCAAATTTTGATTTATCCTTAGTTATACGTTTATCGTTTCCCACGTTCAACGGAGAAGGGGATAAGTTAAAGTCAAATAATAATTAAAAAAAGTATAATCGCAAAAGGAAAAAAAAACAAAAAACATCTAAGAATAAATTACTCCTTAGGCGCCATGTTATGTTTTCTTGGAAATAACGAAAACCCCCAAGCATATAACTAAACAACACAATATCACTAAAATACACCCCTATATAAACAATTGTTGAATTATGACCACTGGCGAATACCTTTACATGTAGATAACAGAAAACCTAGGGGGGTGTTACCTACCCACCTGTTGAATTATCGTAATATTCCGTGAACAACAACAAAAAACAAAAAAAAATATATAAGTAAATTAACAAGTTGAAAGCAGAGAAAGAACAGCAGAACTATATGTACAAAAGTTTAACAAGAAGAAGAAATATACATACAGAGAATGGAAAAGGGAAAAAAAAGAATTCATATCAATTAATAAAACAATTAAAACTTATAGGTTGACTTAACTTTAACCTTAATTACTATATTTACATTATTATCCAAAAGAGTATAAAACTGAATATAAAATAAAAAACAAAATAAAATTTAGTTCAAACCCCACGTAGTCCTCCTCTTCTAGTGTTAATAACCGTCCATTGAAGTAAAACACCATAATTTTGAAAAACAAAACATATATGACAACATTTCTCATATGGTGATATTCCAATTATATGGTTTAAACAATAAAGACAGAGGGCCTTTAAACTATTACCATTAAGAAATTATTCAAACTTATTTAGCAATTAAAGAATTTCAAATCTTGAAATAGAATTATAAAGTGAGAAACGTGGGTGTTGATGACCTCAGGGTTTTAGCCCAAAAGCCCCAGACAACAACAACTATTACCACTTCACATTGAACAATCGTAACGTGTTCCAAAACGAAATTGTCACCTTCACAAAACCAAAACCCACTCGTCTGAACATACGTGTTCCAAAATCAAAACTATCGCCTTCACAAAAACAAAACCCACCCGTCAGAACATATCACTCGTGTTTTGTTTTCACCATGACAACTGTAACAAAAGTTAATACTAATTTTATATTTTTTTCGTTATCATTAAGGGCTACTGACACATCCGGTTCCACTCTTACTGACCCATATAAATCCGTGGTATAGAAATGGCACTCCTGATGTGAATGACTATAAGTGTAGTATTATAATATCCACACTTTGGCGCTAGCTGCTTATTGATTAGTTATGAATGAGTTATATTTGTATGACCTATTCTCAATCAAGCTACTGCGAACTCCATTGTATAGCTATTGTGCTCCATTGTTTAGTCGTTTGTTTTTTTAATAGTCTTTAATTTCCTTGGTGAACTTCCATTCCACATGGATTGCCAACTATATGATATTTCATTTTTAAGTGAAAGAAATATTTAGTGGGGTGTTCAAACGGCTACGTCATGGCCTGGAAGAGCAAGTGATTAAAAATTTTTAGAAAGTTCTTTTCTTGTTTTAGGATCCTTAATTCATGTTTTCAGTTAGAACAGAATCTTAAAATGAACTGAATATCTCAATTAAGTTAGTCTATATTTTTCACCCCTCTTCTTTGTAGACATCCTTTGTAGTGCTTTCAAGTTGCTATCGACCAAAAGAGCAATATGAGGGATTTAGTAGCTACAAGTGGTGCTTAGAAGCACGGTAATCTCTGCGGTAAGGGGAGGAGGGTCCAGCTACCCGTTATGGAAGGATTAATGATCAGTAAATTATAATAAAAGACACCACAACCTCCGCAGAAGACCATCCAAGTTTCGAAACCGTCGCTTCATAACTTTCTCCGGTCAATATAATGTTGTTTTTATCACCTCTATACGATACTTATTATATTAGGTGCCACAAACAGGTAGTCGATACTTTCCTTAAAGATGCTTGTCTAGGATATTTTAAATTAAGAAATTATTGCAAGATTATAACACAAAACCTATAATTTTTCAAATATCATTTGATAACTTATCAATGCAATATTTCACTAATGACACGCCTCATTAAGACCCTCAGGGAGCAACGGTCACTTTTGAAACATTAAAATCAAACTTGAAGATTGTTTAATCGAGCAATATTTATAAAGTATCAGAAATAGGAAAACGGCGTGAACCCTTCACTCCTGCCCTTCGTGGTAGCCTTACTTATCTCATTTTTTAGACAATATAACAGGTAGGTTGGTACGACATGTCACAATCTCAAAAGAGGAGATTATAACACTAAAAAGGCAATCCTTCCCGGCCGGACCTGCCCCACTAAGACACCCAGGAAGTGAATGTACTGTATCACTCTTGAAACATTAAGATCAAACGGGAAGAGGAGACTTCAAGATAGTTTAATCGAGCAATATCTTGAAGTGTCCTCTTCTTGTTTTAAGCAAATATTTCAAAAGTGATATAGGCCGTCGCTCCCTGGGGGTCTTAGTTGGGCGGGTAACAAAGACTGAAAAATTTAGAAACATATAAACAAAAACAGAACTATTCACACCACCATAATGAAATTCTTTAGGTGGTTGTTGTTTGTTACGGCTTTAGGGTGTAAAACCGAATAGTTATTAACGCCCATGTTTCATATTTTATTTTTCTAGATGTTCTTATTTATTTATCCCTTTGATATTTCAATTCTTATTATTATTATTATATATTTTTTAAAAATTATTTTACTTCAAAAATTCTGAACTCTTTAAATTTGAGATAGTTAATTATGTTAATGTGTAATTTATATTTAGGGTTTACATCTTTTTAATAGGTCTTTTCTTTAAAAAGCATAACCGCAAATTTTGATTTATCCTTAGTTATACGTTTATCGTTGCCCACGTTCAACGGAGAAGGGATGAGTTAAAGTCAAATAATAAAAAAAAAATATATAATCGCAAAAGGAAAAAAAACAAAAGAATAAATTACTCCTTAGGCGCCACGTTATGTTTTCTTGGAAATTACGAAAAACCCCAAGCATATAACTAAACAACACAATATCACTAAAATACACCCCTATATAAACAATTGTTGAATTATGACCACTGGCGAATACCTTTACATGTAGATAACAGAAAACCTAGGGGGGTGTTACCTACCCACCTGTTGAATTATCGTAATATTCCGTGAACAA
>NW_027109499.1:222550-237132 GCF_000696795.3 Halyomorpha halys
TCTTTTTATCTACTTCTGTACATATTTTATGAATGAGTATTTGAACACTAATACCTAATGCTTTTAAATTGTGGCAGATTGTATTCATTTTCTTCAATAAAATAAAATAATTTTGAAAAAAACAAATCAACTATGAATATACTGAATTTATCATCCTTATTTACTCAAAAATTATTTACTTTATTCTTTAGTACTTACACATCAATAATAGAGTAGTTTCTTGAATAAAAACTTTCAATAATAAAAATCTCTCATTCCACGCGAACAAGCAATTAATATAAGGGAAATCTTCCTTTTAAGTCAATCCAATATGTAAGAGGTTAAAATCTCTAAGGGTAAAACACAAAAAGAATGACGGATTAAAAATGAATCAGAAAACGAAACAATAAAAATATAAAAGAACAAAAAAACGAAAAAAAAAGCCAAAAGGAGGTGGGCGATTGGTTAAGTGGTGACGGCAGAAAGAGAACACATAATTGGAAGAGCGGTGACTAGGGGTGGAGGAGGGCGGTGTTACAAAGTCATAACACGGATAAGGCCGCACCCCCCCCCCTTAAATAAAACTGAAAAACTTTCAAAAGGACAATTCTAACCCTCTCTCGGCCGGGGCCTTTCAGTCGCTCTCATATTGCTTTCAGCCAGAGCCCCATTGTCACTTCCTGTCATCCGCTAAAATATATTTCTACCACTTCAAATGTTTTGTAATTTTTATTTTTTAAATTATTTTTGTTTTGGGATATTTCTGCCTTTATAAATACAAGGATTATAATTTAATAATAATTATAATATTTATATATATTTTTATACCATGTCTTCATTTTCGAGATCATTTCTCTTCATGATCTGACTTTTTGAACTAACAGTACCAATTAGTCCTCACTATTATTTTCAAAAAGTAGAGAATTAAATTTTTCAGTATTAGTCGAGTTGGATAATATGTGATAGATAGGAACGAGAAAAAATAAAAAAGTTAATGTAGTTAATAAGAGTTATTGTCCGCCAAATAAAGGATGATTTTGAGGTCTCAATTTTTAGCAAAACTCAATTCCAACAAAAATATAAATAAAAATATTATCAATAATAATAAAAAAAATCGACAATAGCCCCTACATCCTTGAAATATTTTATTATTTAAACAAAACAAACATATATAATTATATACGTATGATACTACATGATTATTAATATGATTACAATTTTTAAATGCTATATATAAGCCTTTATTTATTTTTTACTTTTTAATTATTTTAATTAATTATATTGTTAAGCACCTTCTCTTCTATTACAATATAAAACTTTTCCTGCTAGAATTGACCAGCGGTTCCCTACTCCACCACTTCCGTTTCATCTCGCATCACGATATCAATTTACTCCCTATAAGATTTTTTTAATGAAGTTATAATTCAAAAATTATTTCAAAAAGGAAATGGAAAAGGGTGATTAAACCAAACAATGTGGCCGTAATTAATTAAAACTTTTATTAAAATTGTATAAATAATTTTAGATAAGAATAAAAAAACTAACTAAATACATAAATAACAAAAAGGTAGTTACAAATTATCTGTTCTATTTCTATATTGGATTAGATTGGTGAAGTAAAAAGTAGTTAAATAGAAGTATTGGAACAAGACGAATGTTGGAATGGAGTTCCAGTGATATACAGCTCATGTGATAAAATTATTTATCAAACGCAGCTGATCGTTGAAGTGGAGAATAAATGTCAGATTAACGGGACCTGGTAGTATGGGATTGGACTGCGAATTTGAATTGCAGGTTTTCTTGGATATAGGAGGGCGTTGAGTACTAATTACTTGGAATAGAAAGGAAGCTAGGAAATACTGGTATCGGAAGGATAGATAAAACCACTTTAGCTCGGTGTAATACTGGGGTTTGTGCGAGTTACATAACATAAAAAATCAGTGAAGACTAAAATGACTTTATTCTAACATATTTAAAAGAACTACATGTTACTGTTACTCAGTCTCTATCTTCTAACTTCTCTTACTTAGCTATCTAGTCTAGGAAATATATATGAACACTTCAGAAGAGGGGGTAGGAAAAATAGTGAAATAGGAGAAGGGGTTTTGACCAATCGGATAATTTTAAGAGACTAGGTGGGGGGTAGTGAGCCTATGAATTTTAGAAGTAAATATCTGGAAGGGGGAAAAGGCGTGGCGAGAAGTTGGGAGGTCTGATTTCTAAGAAAGACGCCATGACCTAAGACTTGTGTGTACTGACTTACATATCTTAACCATAAAATAGTTTGACTGATGCAAGTCCATTGTGAGATGACAGCATGTACCTGCCTAAGTGTCAGGCCCTGATATAGGATACTAAGGGCTTGAAAGGGCTGTTAGAATGGTCTCAAGAGCCTTATGGGGACGTAGTTGTTTTTATTGAGTTTCTATTGTAATGAAATGTGAACACATGGAACCATATGTCTAAAGTGACCGAACCTACAGTTGGGCAAGGGGCAATTGCTTAAATTTATAATACTGGTTCCTTAACTTGCGTATCTGCTGATCCCGAAAATAAATCGTACTGCGCAACAAAGGATGCGGTACTTTGTAAGTAAGAACTGTTACTAAACCAACGATTACGCAAGGAGGTAATTTGGTCAGAAACACCTGATTTTTACCCAATTAAACACTTAATCACCTAATTAAACCTTAAACACCCACCCAATTCATGTGGCTGTATGGACACCGGAGGTCTCTCGAACCCAAAGTAATTAGTAATTAGTAAAAAGTAATTATATATCATGGCCAGATTCATATCCGGGCTCTTAAAGCTAGTGCCTTACCACTGAGCCACCCGCTCCACACAAGTACATATAAAAAATTAAATTGATTATACTTTTTAAAAAAATTAATTATCTATAATATATACAGTAATATATTTTTTTAAATCCGAAATTTAAACCAACAAAGATACTTTTTCATTTTTTGGGAATATTAAAGATACATATGAAATAAAAATTCAAGCTTAATGAAAAGAAAACGTTACGGTAAAAGTATACGGTCGAGGAAATGCTGAAATGGAGCATAATAAAAAGTTTTTAATGCCGGCCACGTACGTAAGGAAAAAGCTAAGGATGAAATGTAAGAGGTCCCATTTAGCAAGCTCTCTCAGCATTACGTTGTCTAGTGAGACAGGTCCTACCTTATCATCTATACTACGTCCAACCAAGAAAAATATATATATATAAAATTACGAGGTGCGTCTAAAAGTATACACTCATTATTAGAAATAGGGGATTTTAAATTAATATTTATTTTTATACTATATTACAGTAATAAACCAGATAGAAAGGATTCTTATCCACCACAGTTGCAATAACATTATAAACATTAAAACAAGATATACTACACAGTTAAAAAATATATTTATATTTCTTTTCAAATATTGTTTAAATAAAAGCTGAGTAAACTATGGTATTAGAAAAATAATGCTTCAACACACAAATGTTGCCTATATATATTTTTTATCCATTATAAGCAATATACTTGAAATATTTTATTATTTAAAGAAAACTAAACTACATGATTATATAAGTATGAAATATACTATTAATAATATGATTAAAATTTTTAAATGCTATGCATAAGCCTTTTATGTATAAGCACAGAAATGATATTTTTTTTAGCGTAATATTTTGTTTTATTGAAGAGAATTAATACAATCTGCCACAGATTAAGAACATCAAGTATAGGTGTTCAAATATTCATTTATATAATATACACAGATATAGAAAAATACAAGTTAGAAAAAAAAGAGATAAAAACGAAAAAATAAAATGTAAATGGATAAAAAAAAAAATCGTAAAAACAAAATATAACTCTATTTTGGATGATTACACAAAATCAATCTCTAGCGTCAGTTATACAAATAAAATAAAGGTAGCTCTGAAAAAAAAAAACAGATTTAAATACATTTTCCATAACCCTTAAGATAATTTTTCGAAAACTCGTAACATCACTATTGATTTAGAATAAAATGACTGTGACAACGACTAAAAATAATAAATAATAAAAATTTAATATCGTATTAATAGATATATTGAATTTGAAGAAGGAGAAAGGAAATTATCATACAATAAAAAAAACAATTGAAATCCATATCAACCCAATCTAATAATTGAGTAATTATTAAAACTTAATTCACTTTTTTTTTATTTTTATCATAAAAAATATTAATAAAATCACTTATTCTATATATTTTTTTTCAAATCACATCTTCCTGATCATTTCTGTATTTCATTTATCTTCTCTAATAAATTGTTTAAAGCAGGAAGATTAAACCATTTTTCTGTAATAATAATTCCTCCTCAGTATCAGAATTATTAGATCAACAAATCACTAGTTTCCTTGTTATTTTATTTATTCATATATTAAATTATGCCACTGATAAAAATTAATTAAACTATTACAAAAAAACTTTATTATATACTTTAAATAAAGCAGCATCGACTATTAAACCTAAATTCAAGGAATATTGGGATTCATTCGAATATATCAAACAGACCATAGTTGGCTTGATAATAATGATTTGTTTGATAGGACATGTTTAAATTAGAACCGTGTGAGATTTTCACCCACAAAAAAATGAACACCCCATTTTTCTTCACTACCCCCACGGAACCGCTATCAGGCATTTCTACATTGAGGGTATGAGCGTAGTATGGCTACCGTGCAAGACTTTTTATTTATTTATTTTTTTTTTAGCTTAACCTGATCATTCATAGCATACAGGTTGCTACGAAATAATAGTCACTCAGCCCAGGTCGGTTGAATCGAACCGGCACCACTGCTGACTCCAGCCACAGTTGAGCAAAGATAGCTGCTATAACTACAATCGATTTTATGATCGCGTGCATGAGTATCGATTTATTTTATATTTTCGGATTTCTATCATATTGTGGTCCCTCAATATGTTTACAGGAATGCTGAAAATGAAAATGAAATCGAATGATCGATCCACTCGTTTCTAACCTGGCTTCTCCTTCATTACCTAATAATTTTCCGAGGCGTCTGAAAAGAAGATGGTCTCGAGATCTTCTCCTCTAGAAATGTTATTGGAGTTCTATCAGTGGGTAGATTCTCCACATGTTTGTCACCTACAGCAAATTTACTTGTTGTATATATGTGTATACAGTTGTAAATAACAATAAATAAATTATTGAAAAAAAAAAGAATTTATGATCGCGCGCTTGCGTTTTGATTTATTTTAACTATTACGATTTCTAGCATATTGATGTCCTTTAATGTGTTTACAGGGATTTTTAACTGTTAAAAATCATTCCACATAAAAATCTCTATTAGCACTCAAATTAAAGCTAGTTTAATGTACTGTAAAGTAGGGTGTTACGTTTATCTTCATAGGAGAAGTAGTTTTCATGATATTCGACAAAATGAATTCACAAATTGTTTATTTCTATTTGTTCGGACAAATATTTTGATTTATAAAAAAATATATCTCAGAAACTATAAGACTTACAGATGTCTGCCATCACTCAACTTAAAAGTAATTTAACTTACTATAAACTACTTTATTACACGTACTCTCGTAGGGAGAGTAGTTTTTATGATATTTGAATATGAACATGATGTTTGCACGTGGTATTTTGGCCGAACAAGTATAAATCCATTTATTTTAGCAAATATAGTGAAAACTAGTTCTCGACGAAGATAAACCTCATAGACTACAGGGATGCTGAAAATGAAATCGAATTTATGATCACGCGCTTGCGTTTTGATTTATTTTAACTTTTCGGATTTCAAATATATTGGTGTCCCTTTAAATGTTACAGGGATATTGAAAATAAAAATTAGACCGATTTAATGATCGCGAGGTTGCGAAACGAATTTTAACTTCTCAGATTTTTAACATAATCAGTTTGGCATTAGCGAGGTAATACTAATTCACATTACAAAACTACACAAAAGATTTAATCTTTGTTATAAAAAAATTAACATTTTTCTCGTGCCCTCCTGACTATGTATAATTAACGAATTCATAAACTAATGGAATAAAAGGAAATAGTTTAAAGTAATGCTGAAGCAGCATTGATAACACAACTATTATGTGCTAAAAAAATATTCGATAAATTAACAAATAACCTATTTCGATAATACAAAACGATAAAAAGAGTAAAGGGTAGAACACGAAATTCCATCACATTCAATTATTGGTAAAAGATTGGAATGTTCCCATTGTAGGGTGTAATTAAATTTTATTGCATGAATACCTGCCTGGTGAGCCACAAACATGATATTGCACAAGGCTTTATTTTCTTTCTTTCCTCTCTCTTTATTAACAGTTGCGAGTTCAAATTAGCTCAACTGCTATTTGGTAAGAATTTTAATCCAAATGAACATCATGAGTCAACTGACCCGCTAATAAATAAAACGTAAAAAAATCAGTTTTTAATTAATTAAAAATGATTAATCTCGGATTTTACTCGGATAGTCATTCACTATAATTAGTTTAAATATTTGAAATCAAACTAGGGATATATAAAGTTCTCAAATATATAAACTTCATCTTAAAACAATTATACAGACAAATTTTTTAAAAATTAATTTAATGTAATTTACAACTGTACTAAATAATAAATACAAGAAGTGAATTGGAGGATTATTTCAAAGACTTGAAAATCTATGGAAGGAACCACCCATTGGTGGTACTTCAAGCATTAATTTAAATTAGAAGGTCCCCTGGCCAACTTATTTTCAGATATCTCGGAGGATTATCAGGGAGTGTTGAGAGATTTAGAATTAATGGGTCAGGATGGGTGAGGAGTTTGGAATGAAAAAACGCATATTTGTTTTGAGCCAAATCTCCAACGAGTCGGATGTTAAGGTCTTTGTGGATGAGTTTATTTGTAACGTAATAAGGAGCATCAAGGATTTATTCGTAGGATTTTGGATTGCAAGGATTGGATGCGGAAGGAATTTGATGATTTGGTAGAACCCCAGAGCTCAATTCCATATGTCCAAATTGCTCTGATTATCGTAGTATATAATAATTTTTTGCATTGAATGGGAAATTTAGAGCGTTTGCCAAGTTAGTATTGTAGCAATAAAACTCTACTAGCAGTTTCTTGTCGTTTCAGTCTTGTATGTAGATTCTAATAAGTCTCTTGTCAAGGTGGAGTCCTAGGTAGCGAATCTGTTCAACAGGCATTAGTGGAGTATTTAAAAAAAATAGTGTAGGACAGAAGGGTAGAGGTTTACAACGGTGAGTAAAGGTGATCTGGTGGGATTTATTTTAATTCTCCAGTTTTGACACTATTCTTCAATGGATGTTATGTGTGTCTGTAGAGTTTGTGATGCATTAGTTGGGTCGTTGTTTACAGACAATATACATATGTCATCAGCGTATGTTGTTAGGGTGAGTTGGGATGTCAGCTATATAAACCGTATAGAGAGTGGGACCTAAGATACCTCCTTGAGGAATACCGGCGGACTGAAAAAAGAAAGAAGGCTAGGTTATGATTTACTTTAAAGGTTCTATCAGAGAGGTAGGAGCGGATTAAAAGGAAATTTGTAGGGGAAAGGCATTTACGAAGTCTTAGAGCAGACCTGGATGAAGATAAACGTTATAAACTACTTTATAGTACATTAAACTAGCTTTAATTTTAGTGCTAATAGACAATTGCATGTTGAATAGTTTTTGCGATATAGATTTCTCAAAATAAATTCACTAATTTCTGATTTTTCAGTTCATTTTTTTATGAAATGTTGCTTTTAAAACAGTTATCTCTCGGAAAATATTGAATGGAAATAGCTCTTTTATGGATCATATTTTAGCAAATTTACTCCTCTTTATATGATGTCCTATTAGATATTCTAGTGGTATTGGTAGTTTTCAAGATATGGAGCTCGGAATGAAAAATTAATTTTTACCTTAATTTTTTATTCCCCTACCTATATTTGGCAGGCTCATCAATTTTGATTAGTAATTATAAATAGTTTTCTTCCAAGTAATCAAAAATTGGGGTAAAATTGCTGCCTTTTTTTCACCCTGGCTCTTGTACCAGTAGTGTTGTAGGCAAAATTTAAAGTCCTAATTTTTGGCCTACTTTTCTAAAATCCTCATTTCGGTTTTTTTTTTTAATTTTTAGTAAATAAAATGTCATTTAATAGAACCAGTAAGAGGCGGATCGAATGACCCGTAATAACCATAATAAAATGTATACTTTCTTAGCTTCGCGTCAAAAATAATTAATTTTGTTAATAACATTTGTTTGACCGAAAAAATCGAATCAATCCATAATTTTCCAGAGAAATCCTAAACATTTAGCAAATAGCTCTATGACAATCTGATACACGGTATGGTAGTGTGTTAAGTACGTGCGAACAAATCTTGTATACATAAGACAGTTACTGTAATGGCTGGCACTATTTTTATAGGGGTTGTTCTAGAAAAAAAATTTAAAAAATAATTACGTTGTTAATTCTTATTACTCTGTAATAATTTAACAAAAAAGAACTGGGATATTAAGCTATAAAGTTAGTTATTGTGTATTCAGAGTATAATGCTCACCAAGATCTCATGAAAATAAATTCGTACTGAAAAGCGGTTAAATTTAATACTAATATAAAAGCTGAGTTTCTGGCTATGATATTTTATTAAATACAATTCCTCATTCAATTCTGGAAAGGGGACAAACTAAAAGCCAATAGAAAGCTCAATATAAAATTTAATGAGAGCCAAGAAGGGGAATGAAATCAGTTCGTTGGGGGAATATCGTTTAAATGGTCCCGTATAAATTCAGTTTAACCAATGTCAACTATAATTGGAAAGAGGCGGTTTAGAGGTTTCCCTCAATACATTTAACGATTTAAGTGCCCCTGACAACATTCGAGGGTTTAAATAAAACTTAAAACTCCCCCAAGTCATTCTTTCACTATCCCTCTTGAAAACATACTGCAAAATTTACTGATCTCGCTCATTCCTTCAATGATCTACAACCCCAACTATAAAAGTTCAAGTACACTTATATTAAATTAAAGAGTTTAACCAAGAAGAGACCCTCTTTACGATTTTGAATTAAAATAACTTAATCAGAGTATAAATAAATCAATTGGTATCTTTGTTAAGTTTCAACACTCTTTATTATTTCATTCCAGTCCAACGTTTCAGCCAATTCGGCCATCCTCACGGACAATCTTAAATATAAATTTACACCTCACACATCCTTATATGTGAAAATTATGCATAAACAACACTCCTGGTCAACTATTTTTACTATCAATAAAATTGAACAGTAAATAATTTCAGTCAAAAACTGCTTTTAATCACTCTAAATTTTCTGTTAAAAATTTTTGTTCGGATTACAGAATATTCGAGCAAAACAATTTTTTATAAAAATTCGAAACCGGTTTTCTGGAAAAATTTCTATTCGAAAACCGGTTTTCTAAAATGTCGGTTTTTGTATAAACCCTAATCTTAATGTCCATTTCTCAATAGCTAAAAATCGTAGAAATATATTCCTCCTTGATCCTCTTCCCAAAGGTTCCTCTTACATAACTTTCCTGAAAGGTTCATATAAAGCTCCTTTTGATTAACCGACAAACTCCTATAAATTGAAAAGTGTAACCCTTTTATCCATTAGATCATGCTTTTTTGATACTTTCAAGATTCCTATTGATATACTCGTTTCAAGTCCTTTAAGAATATACAATTTACTGTATCATATCCTTCGAACGTGACAAATATACAATGGGCATATATTGTATATTTGTGAAATTCCTTTATACTAAGATTTACAAAGGAACCTTCTCAGGAAAAGCTATAACCTTTATAGATTTTTTCCCTTCTTCGTATTCCAAAGATACCACTCAGTCGATTCCCTTCTAAATCAGAAGTTTTATACGAAGCAATCTCATTTTGAGCTATTCCTAGGCATTCAGCAGTCCTCATATAATTATCGCTTATATATAACTCATATATGTATCACGAAATAATACTTTAACATAAGTTTTAATACCTACAAGTTTTGATAAGATGGAAAACAATAATCAACAGTACAAAACTGGTTTCAAAGTATAGAATGTTCTCAAGCACTCATTTTTTAATGGATCTCAAATTATTAATAAGCTATTTTGCTCAAAAAAATAAATAAAGGTAAGAAGAGAGAGAAATGCTTTATTTGGCCATGCTGGCCAAATACATGGAGTTTCTATAACACACAGCGTACCCATCAATCCATAATTGGACATATATACACTACAATACATTAACATTTTTCATTTTTACAACAATAATCATTAATAAACTAAGTACAATACACTTTAAATGCATTTTTTTTTTTAACAATTTTTTTTCCTATATACATATATTTGTTTTTCTTCTTTTCGCACAGAGCCAAATAACAATTTAGCAATTCATCCAATAATTAATTCCCCCTGTTACAATACTTCATACCTTTCCTCTCCAGTGATCCTTAACAACTGGTCAATTAAGCAAATTAACAGAAATCATCAATAGATAGCAACGCATACATTTTTTTTTTTAAATAATACTTTTTATTTATTGATAGACATTACAATCTGCCACACAGTTGTGGGCAATAGGTAATAGTGATGAATGATCTCATACATACTAAAATAAAATAAAATAAATAAATGAATAAAAAAAAATAAAATAAATAAAAAAAAAAACTCTCTTAAAAAATATACAAACAAAAGAATAAACAAAATGAACATAATCAAACTATCTGTATGAAAAATAAAATAACATAATGATAAAATAATATAGTCTCTAGTCACATTTACACTCTAATAGACAATATAGCAACGCATAGAGCAAAAAAAAGAAAGAAAAAAAGCCGAATATAATATCATTAATTGAACAATAAGAAACCACCATATCTAGTTATTATTGAAGTAATAAACGTTTTATCGAGATTGTAAAGTAAAATTAAGGACAGGAACAATGGACCAATGAAAGAATTAAAATCTCCAACAATTTTATTAATTACTTTTAATATTTTAACAAAATTATTAATAGGTAATAATTTGCACTCATCATCACCCATTGTGTCATGAAAAGGGAACTTGAAGTTGAGGGGATGCTCGAAAATAGAAGTACTTGAGAGAATCTGCCTAATCCCATTACCTCTCTCCCACTATAGTTAGAGAAGATTGCTTTCAGTTTTGCTCTCTAGTTAGCGAATCAAGTTAGAACGATTAAATTAGTTTTGCTTCTAAGAAAATCACGGGACATCGTTTCTATCAAGATTAACTCTAGTCGATGTCTAACGTACAATTGTAGCGTTGGATTCTAAAGGCACCCTTCTCCATTTTTATTATTATATTTCTTCTGTAATAGTTTTTGTAATGTGTTTTGAAATCAATGTATTACCTTTAAAAAAAGTTAAATAACGTGCTATAACAAATTTTGAAAAAAAATAAAAATGCCTTTCACCTGATAATAATACTTTTTCTATTAAAAAGTTTTCTTTATTTTATTAAACATTTACACAACAAACCAACGTTTCTGAATTCTTCTCTGTCTTCAGATGGAACAACATCTAGGACATAATTTACGGTGAAGTCATGCTGTAAGGTTTCGTTGGTTACGTAATAAGTCCCTACTTTTTAGAACAGTAAATATATTTTGGGGGCCTAACTATCCACATTAAACTGTGTCAGTTTGAATGGAACAGAAACTTTAACACGTGTTTCTCAAGAACGATTTTATGGATTATTTTAATGATGATAAACCAAATTATTGGAATTTAAATCTACTAAACCCTATACTCAGTTTACGTTTGCGACTAAATGACCGGTTTTACATATAATTACATTTGGAAATGAACTGTTACTAGACTAACGGATGTGCAACATTAATTAAAAATTTAACGAATTAATGAAAATTTTGTAATATTTTATATTCCGTGCCTACTTTTTTTGTTTTATTGAAGAGTTTTAATAAAATTTGCCACAAATTAATGGCATTAAGAGTTAGTGTTCAAATATTCATTCGTAAAATATATAGAGAAACAGGAAAAAAAATTAAATTGAAAATAATTATAATAAAGAAAACTGTTAATAAAACATAATACTATCTTGATTTGCATAAATAAAAATATTAATCTATATAAAAAATATAATAAAATAACTAATCACATAATTAAAATAAATAAAATAATTTATGTACAAGACAAAGAAAATTAATTTAAGTAATAATAAAATAAAAACACATTTGCATCTATATACAATATTTACATTCTGTAGGGGAACTTCGAGATTCCACCATGTGGAATGCAAAACAGGGCTTCAAGAGATCCCAGCGCTTCTTTCTGCGATCCCAGCCTTGTCTCTGGTATTGATGGCCAATGAGGACTGAGTGAGAGCTCTTTGGCCGCATACACTCATTACTTGAGTGGAAAAGAACTCCAACAGCAATTCATAAAAGCTCTCGGGGCCAATGCCGTTCCAACCTTGGGGGAGGATTATAGGGATGGTTGGAGTAGGATAAGGATTGTGTCAAAGGATTAGGATGGTGAATAAGATTCTGATGGAAGTTGGTAAATCTAGATGGAACAACATCTAGGACATGATGTTCGTTAAGGTCATAGTGTAAGGTTTGGTTGGTGACGTAAAAGTGCCTAATTTTTAGAACAGTAAATATATTTTAGGGGGCCTTAATATTTATATTGAAATGTATCAGTGTGAATGGAACAGAAACCTGAGCACGTGTTTCTCAAGAATGATTTTATGGGTTTTTTAATGATAAACAAAAATAGAAACTTCTACTTAGTTCACGTTTACGACTAAATGAACAGTTTTAAATATAATTACATATGGAAACTCCTTATTAGCGGCTACGTAAACCAGCGCTGTGAGGATGTGGTCAAATCCGCACTCCTTGGGTTCACTTTTGATTAAAACATTAGAAGGGTTATAGGACCCCCTTGAGGCTGCCCATTCATCCTATGTCCTCATTTTCATTGCCACTCTTCATGAGTAAGTTCAACTGTATTTGATGTTTTATAGTGATCTAAGTTTATAAAATACTATATAACTATAACCAGATAAGACGGTAGTACGGTCCACCTACATAAAGCAGACACAAAGACGGCTGGAAGGGCGGAGGGAATGACCCCAGCATTAAGGTCGCATTCTAATTTCCAGGAGGTCCTGCCCTTTATTACCACAATTACATTCGCTAACGAGTCCTTTATTTCAGTCTAATTAGTCCTTTCTGTCTTAAGGGCAAACAGTCGGGTTAGTCACCGTCCTTCTCCTTCGCCATCCTCCTGGTTTTAAATATACACATATTGCAGGGTACAAGCTGATTTAAGGTTTAGCGGTCCCCAGAACACTTCAAGCAGATAGAAGAATATATATATAATGATAACATTTTACTAAATAATTCAAAACATTATCCAAATTATAGTCTCAAAACTTTTATTGTTTTTACACGTCCAACGTTTCGGCCAATTCGGCCATCTTCAGGGACAATCTTAATTCACTATAAAACATATTATTTAATATTTTTCCAAACACTTCAATACAGGCTATTCTGCCCAGGTCAAAACATTTTTATCCAATAAGTCAAATATCCATTAAAAATCACAGTCAAAAATATTTCTCATTAACCACTATCATACACTTTTATTAGTAGTAATAAAACTGTATGTAAAAAATACAAGTAATAAAAGTGTATGATAGTGGTTAATGAGAAATATTTTTGACTGTGATTTTTAATGGATATTTGACTTATTGGATAAAAATGTTTTGACCTGGGCAGAATAGCCTGTATGAAGTGTTTGGAAAAATATTAAATAATATGTTACATAGTGAATTAAGATTGTCCCTGAAGATGGCCGAATTGGCCGAAACGTTGGACGTGTAAAAACAATGAAAGTTTTGAGACTATAATTTGGATAATGTTTTGAATTATTTAGTAAAAAATTGCCAGTCTCAAGAAAGAATTTTATGATTATAAAAAAATATAATGATAACTTTTTTCGAAAATGTTAATGGATTTTTTTTTTTTGTGAGGGGTCTCAAAATATAAATTTATATTTTTAACCATTAAAATTTTATCATTTTTTTTCGTACCCTTCATTAAAATAAAATTAGTACTTCCTACATTTAATACATGAAATGTATTATATATACTTTACTGATTCATCTGAGTGATTGCCTTGTGGCATATAAAAGGTGTTGATATTAGTCCAGCTAAGGTGGTATAGTCTAGCTAAAGCCATGGAATTAATGGAACCTTATGGGACCGTTTTTTTTTCGTACCCTTCTGACGAAGTAAATTATTGAATACATACATATAGGAGGTAGCTATATGTTTCTCTGGTATCCTATTTTGGAGTCTCTTTACAGTATCTTTGACTCCTTATTCCGGTCCCTTGGTCTTTATTTATTGCTGGAGGAGATTTAAACGCCAAAGATCAACAGTGGGGATGCAGAACGTCCAATAATCGTGGTACAACGCTGTCCCGAGTCACAACATCCAATAGTTACTCCATCCTCTCTCCTAAAAATCCTACTTATTGGCCTACATCCCTTAAAAAACGTCCCGATATCCTTGATATATTTGTTACTTCCCAA
>NW_027109499.1:239292-247991 GCF_000696795.3 Halyomorpha halys
CCACGAGACCTTCTAGTTTAAATTAATGTTTGAAGTACCACCAATGGGTGGTTCCTTCCCAAGATTTTCAAGTGTATATGAAACATACTACATATTTAATTATTGTATTATTTTGTACAGTTGTAAATTACAATAAATAAATAATTAAAAAAACTAATAATAATGCCAACGTTTCGCTCAGAATTTCTAGCCTTCATCAGAGCTGCTAGCATGAAATCAGACAGCTAAGCAATATTATATTGCTTTATGATAATTCCAGAAAGTATTATATGACATTTTACTACAAATTGGTTTATTTATGTAGAATTATACTCTAAATACTACTGTACTATGCGCCTAGCTTAATTTTTCCAAACTCCATATTGTAGTATTTTTAAAAATTATTAAAAGGGCTTTTAATACATCACCATGATTTTATTGTTGTTTTCACAACGTAATAATAATAAAGAATTATGTGCAGTGCAGAGATAGTCGAGGACCACAAATATTGCCGAGAAAGGTATATGATGATGGTGATATCAAAATGTCGTAAAAAAAAAAATTTTTTTTAATATCTTTATTGAAATTTACAACTGTATATAACATAATACATTTAGTAAATATGATTTTAGTTAAAATGGAGTGTTACAGGCGTGTTGAGCAACTACATTGGTAGCACTCTAATAAGATTTTACATTAGCTTTTCTGGTGGCCATCTTCTTTTCAGGGGCCTCGAAGGATTGTCAGGAATGTAAGAGGATGCAAGGTTATAAACTAGGGGGTTTGAGTGGTTAGGGAGTTTATAATGGAAGGAGTGATATCTGGTTCGAGCTAGATCGGTTACATGGGGAACATTAAGGTCTTTATGTATGTCTTTATGTATGATTTTATTTATGACAATGTAAGAAGCATTGAGGATTTACGAAAGATTTTGGATTGTAACGATTGGCTGAATACGAGAGGAATTCGAAGGTTTAGTGGAGCCCCAAAGCTCAACTGCATATGTCCAGATTGGCCTTATTACAGTAATGCAGATCAGTCTTTTGTAATGTGTTGGAAGTTTAGACCGTACTAAGAGCTGTAATAGTCGAAATCGACGTGCAGTTTCCTGTCTTTTCAGTATTGTGTGAGGATTCCAGGTTAATCGTTTGTCCAAATGTAGCCCAAGATAGCGGATCTGTTTGACAGGGATAGGAGTAACATTATTAAATGAAACTGTAGGGCAGTCGGTAGGTTTACGACGAAGGGTAAAGGTGATTTGATGGGATTTGTTGGAATTTATCTTAATCCTCCAAATACGACACCATTTTTCGAGGGCTGTGAAATGGGGTTGGAGAGTTTGGGATACAATTAATGGGTTATTATTAACAGCGAGCACACATGTGTCATCAGCATACGTGGTGGGGACGGTGTTAGGATTGGTTGGAATGTCAGCTGTATAGACGGTGTAGGGGATGGGACCAAGGAACACCAGCGGACTGAGAATAGAGGGATGAATAGGAACCATTGTGGTTTACTTGGAATAATATACCAAATGAGAAAGGAACGAATGATGAGAAAGTATGTAGGAGGTAGGAATTTACGGAGTTTGTTAAGCAGTCCCGGGTGCCAGACTCGATCGAAAGCTCATCAAAAATAAATAAGTTTTATTTATTGTGTATTTTTTGCTGACCGTACCCCCGACCATATTCTTCTCACACTAATATAAAACTTTCGTAATAATATTAATACTAATAAATAGCTAACAATACATTGCTATAGTATAAATAATTGAAACATTGAGTAAAGATAGTTCAATAATAAAATAGTTCAACTGAAAGGTTGTATGTAGTGACGTCTAGCTTGTAGAATAATTTATTTTATTCCGAACATTCAGAGAGAACAGAAACCCTCCAATGACACAAGTTAGAAACTACAATGCCTTGACATTCTGGGTGACAGCACCCGATGGCACTTTAAATTCTAACAAATAAAAACTCTTGTAGTAGGAATGCTACCCTTAAACGTTTATACCCGCATCGTACTCTTTTCTCTGTTTTCTTACTTTTATTTCTATACTAAAAAGTCAATACTAAAAAAGGAATGGCATAGCGATTAATTATTTAGGGATATTAAGTATCCATATATATATCATTCTTATCATCAATCATATATGTCTAATTCTGAAGAATGTAGACAACTGGACCATTGATAAAACACTAGTTTATTATAAATAAAAGGTTACAGTACTATAACAGACGTACTTTAAAATACATTAAAGTATAAACACTATTCTACTTACTTAAAAAAATAGAATAGAATAAAAGTCCCTTTCCACAGTTTTAATGAATATAATACTGAAATATTACAAGTAATTGAAAGGATCTTGGAAAATTTATAATTATAAACAAAAGCTAATCATTTGAAAATAAAACATTTCTTATAACCTTCTTATGATAGTTCACCTCAGGACCGCTAGGGGTGCTAGTAGGGGTGTTTGGTATTGTCGTATTGGTGTGTATAGAAGCAGCACTATACACATTATAAATATAATTTACATATATATAAACATTTTTCATATTTTTTTCTAAAATTATTTCACTAGCTCTATCTGCTGAAAATTTCTTTATTCGGCAAGTAGGTAAATTAATTAAGTAGCTCAAATTATATCGAACTAGTATGAGACTGTGAGCTCATATTTTTCGCACCAATCCACATCAAACGCTTTTCAGATTTGCTTATTTGCTAATATTGTAGTGTAAAAATAAAAGTAATAATTTAATTAAAGCTGTTTTTTCCGGCAAATATTCTGTAGGAGCCTTAGCCTGGTTGTCCTAACAAAAGAAGTTCAAGGTAATAATAAGATAAAACTTATAAATTAATTATTGAACAAAACGCATAAAATATTCTTTGAAAGTTCAATTGAAATAATCAGAAATAAATGAAATAAAGAAAAAACAAACATTAACTATTGAATTCGATAAAAAAAACTCACTCAAAAACTTGAACAAAATAAAAAACATAACCTAAAAAGCTCTTGAAAGATAAACATTAATAAATTAAAAACGATATGATAAATTACAAGTTACTTGGTGAAATAAATAATTAAAATTTAATGACTATTATTATAAATATGGAACTAAAGAAATAATAGGTTATGAATGTAGCACAGGTAAAATACTTTATATGCAGTTGTGAATGTAGGTTAGTTATCAGAATAATAAACTGGTGGGTGCACATAATGAAGATGTTTATGTTGATGAAGCTGGTTGACAGATGTAGATTTGAAAGATAAAGATGATATTAAACTGTGGTAAAAGATGAAAACTGAGTAACATTATACACTGTGTACAGATAGGATAGGAACAGTTAAGTTCAAGCGTCTATTGTCTTCTTCATCAACAATCCAAAGAGGTTACAAATGCCGTAGGTAGTAATCATCTGTTCTGACAATAACTTCTTTTAAGTTTAAGACTAATACAGAGATTACATTACATTTATAAGAAATGCATTGTACATAATTTAAGTTTGTAAGATCTTATCTCTCAGACAGGTTATTTCAAGTAAATCACAACAGGGCTTATTTTTCTTCAGTCTGCTGGTGTACCTCAGGGTAGTATCCTTGGTCCTATCCTTTATACAGTTTTTACAGCTGACATCCCAACCCATCCTAACACTATTCTCACCACGTATGCCGATGACACATGCCTGTTGTCAGTGAATAATGATCCTTCCATTGTATCCCAATCCCTCCAATCCCACATCACCACCCTTTAAGAATGGTGCCAAAACTGGAGGTTTAAAATAAATTCCAATAAATCCCACCAAATAACATTTACCCTTCGTCGTAAACCTTCGTCTTGCCCCACAGTATCTTTTAATAATACCCCACTTATTCCTGTCGAACAGATCCCTTACTTAGGACTAAATCTGGACAAACGACTGACATGGAATCCTCATACAAGACTGAAAAGACAGGAAACTGCTCGTCGATTCCGTCTATTACAACATTTAATTAATTAATTCCTCTCGAATCCAATCCTTACAGTCCAAAATCCTTAATGCTCCTTACTTTGTCACAAGCCAAATCATCCATCAGGACCACTTGTCCCCTATGTTGCCAATTTGACCAGAACCAGATACCAATCCTTCCATAATAAACTTCCCAACCACCCAAACCAACTCGTTTCTAACCTGGCTTCTTCTTTACTACCTAATAATCCTTCTAGGCGTCTGAAAAGAAGATGGTCTCGAGATCTTCTCCTTTAGAAATGTTTTTGGAGTTCTATCAATGGGTAGATTCTCCACATATTTGTATCATGTCATAATATAACTTATAGGAAATTTACTTGATGTGTATATATGTATACAGTTGTAAATAAGAATAAATAAATTATTAAAAAAAAAAAAGTTTGTAAGGAGTGGGTAAAATAAAAGTAATTAAAGAGACGAAAGTGAGTTTGGTATTTATGTAATAAATTCGTCAAATTAAGTTAATAGATCAAAAGTGGCCTGAACATATCCCATTAAGCTGAAATTTTAAACCAATTAAATATATAAATTATTTTTGGTATTTATATTTATTTTTCTTTCTTCATGCTATTTATTTATTTGTCTAATTTTTTTTTCTTTTCTGTTTTATTACATGTGTTTTAATCAATTTGCATTCATATCAGAACATTCTAAATGATTCGATACAATAATCACAGGTAATATGCTGATGCGGAAAGTAAAATCTATAAAAAATTGTAAATTCACGACCTGAAATGAGGGAACCTATAGAAGTGTGGAAAGAATACATTATTATTCAACATTATACAATAGTAAATAAAAATAAAAGTTTACCGCTAAAATAATAAAATAATAATCAGAACCAAATTGGATTTTGATTGCTAGTTTATTGATATGGAAGAGATGAGAGTGGCGTGGCGATCCATTACTCTTCTTCAGATTTGGATTCGGACACGTATCGAAGGGGTCCCAAGTAGCAGCTTATGGCGGCACGGCTCGCTCGTATTTTATTCACGGGTCCTGTTTGATCGCTCAAGTTATCCAAATTGAAACATTGATGGAATAAATAATTTTTAATTTAGCTTTTTGCCTTAGTACTATGCATTTTTAATTTTTTAAATTATTCACCCTCCTCTGGACACCTTAATCCGAGCACATAGACGTAATTAATATGGGTATGTTTGAGTAAATAAACATTTTTATTTTTTTTATATGTTTGTATATTTTTTTTATCAAATTATCATTTTCTTTGATACATTAAAAAAAAAGCGAAATTGTTTTCTTATTAATTAATCTAAAACAAAATTTGAAATACTTAATTTTATATTAAATTTATTTACTTGCTTAGCAAATAATGAAATTTTTATTCGTGAGAATTAATGAAATAATTTAAGAAAAAATAAACCATATTTATATTATATACAATATATATCTATATACAATCACATAAAAGTGTGCGCCGTGGCTCCGCACTTCAATTTTATATTCATTCCTTCCTTTTTAGAACAGTAAATATATTTTGGGATCCTTAAACTAAGGGCAGAGAAAGAAAAACGAATTTCAAAACGGTTTAATGGATTTTCATTATAAATATACTAATCATTAGAAATGTCATTTATTACAACTTCTGTTCCCTTAACATTTGCGATTAAATGAACGGTTTTACTGCTAATTACAATAATGTGCGGAATCCCTATTAACTTCAACGTAAAGTTACCTTTAGATAGCATGGCCTAATCCCACTCCATAGAGTCATTTTCCTTTAGGAGAGTAGGCTATAGCACTCCTTCCCCCCCCCCGAACATAACCCGTGAATTAGGCTGAGATATCCTTAAAATAGTATATTGGCATTACAACAAAATATATTGAGTAAAAATATAAAACGAAGATTCGTTGAGGCTTATTATATTTTCAGTAATGATAAGATACTATTCCTATTGATTCATAATTCGTTCATTTACTGTTTAAAGACATTCAGATTTTTTTTTCTTTTGATAGATTTATTTATTGATAGATATTACAATCGGCCACACAGTTGTAGGCGATAGGTAAGAGTGATGATCTCATATGATCTCAAATGATCTCATACATACTAAAATAAAAAAAAAAAAAAAACTCTCTTAAAATATATACAAAGAAAAGAATAAACAAGATGAACATAATCAAACTACCTATGTGAAAAAAAAAATAACATAATGATAAAATAATATATACAATATTTACACAATCGACCTGAGGATCCCTGAGCCAACTCTATCCCCCACGTGTGAGGGGTAGAACAGAGCTCAAGAGATCCCAGCGCATCCCTCTCGCCGCATCACTGGTAATGAGCCAGTGGAGGCTGAGCAAGTGCACTAAACCCGCAAACACTCAACTTGAGTGGAGAATCTGACCATTGCCAGAACTCCAATTGTCCATTTCTATTTTAAAAAGTCTCTTGGCCACTGCCGTTTCAACCTTCTAGGTGGGCTGTAGGTATGGGTGGAACTAGACAAGGATTGAACCAAAGGATTAGGATGGTTGATAAGGTTTATATGGAATTTTGAGAACATTCAGAATTAGAGATTTTGTTTATTTATTAAATATATATCGTATAAAGTGAGGTTTAGAACATTGACGTATTATTAATCAAGAATTATCAAGGAGTGAAATCATAATATGAATGAATATGTTTATCAATAAAAGTTATAATAATTATAAGGGCCGCCCATAGCTCAGTGGTTAAGACAGTGTTACCAATTTGATGTCTATTGGCGGTGCCGGTCCGAATCCGGCCTGGGGCGTCGACTTTTTTCATTGAGTGGCGGTCCCACAAAATGAAGAACTTTGACCCCCAACCATGGTTAGGCAGTATAGGACTCCAATGGGAGTCTTGGCCGAAAAAGGAAAAAAAAAATAATAATAATAATAATTATAATGACCAGTGCACATTCATATCTGGATTAGTTTTGTCTTAAACATTTAATCATTAATCTTCTGTTTTCTAATATATTATACATTTTTTATTAATTATTAATTATCATCTATTAATAATTAAGTTCATCCATATCATCTTATTATACTTAATAAGACTACTAACTCCATGGACCTGGGTTCGAATTCGACTGTGGCAGGCAATTATTATTTTTTACATGGTGCCGTTGTGCCAGTCCTGTGGGTTCAGGAGCCTTCCTGGGTCCAGCCTCATGGAGTGGATATCTTTTATTGGGTAAAAATCTGGTACTCGAGCGTTGTTAAAATTACCTCCCTGCACAACCATTAGTCTAGTAACGGTACTTCCTTACAAAGTATTGCATGTAGCGAGGCAGATTTAATTTTATTAAACTTAATTAGACCCTAAACGATAACACAAATAACCACATTAAGAAAAAAAATACGATATTTATTCATAAAAAGTCCGTTTTAACTTCCAGCAATCTATGAAAAATCCAGATCCCCCAATTAAAAGTTTTTCGATAAAGGAAGCTTCTGAAATTCTGTGTACTCATTTCTTCTTTCTCTTTTTCCACCCCTTCCGTTTTGTTCAATTTCAAATATTATATTTTTAAAGACAAGTGAAAAAATAAATGAAAGACGAACTTTGACACCGCTATCTGGAGGAGGAAACGATTATCCAGATCGGAAGTATGATTACTTTAATGGCTTCTTTCATACCTCTGATGAAGGAAGTTTTTTTGAGTGACCTTTAGGCTCTGTTGATAGTATTCTTTTTCTTCCTATAATAGCAATATTTTGTGGGAGTAGATAGCTCAGTGATAATTATTTTTTGTTAAACTGTAGCCCTGAGTCAGTCCTGTGCGTTCCGGAGCTCTCCGGGGTTCACCCAGCCGCATAAAGTGGGTATCCTTGGGTACAAATCTCCTAGCACAACCTTTGGTCTAGTAGCAGTACTTTCTTACAAATTACTGCACCACTGCCTTCCATGAGTTGCAGGGGTACAGATTTTATTTATTTATAACAATATTCTGAAAGTATGTCAAAAGAGGAAATGATTAACTACAACGTATTTAGTAAATCTGCATGTCAAAAAAATCGTTCCTAATTTAATATACGTGTGTGTGTGTTTTTTTTTTACTTATAAATAATTAATAGTATGTTAATTATTTATTAGTAATTTTCATTCAAACTATCAAAGTAATAGCAATGATTGATGATGCAAAAATAAATGATGATTGAGGTTAAAAAAAACATTCAATGCCCGTTACTTTAATCGTCAGACATTAAAATAAATTATCAATGAAAATATTGTAATAATTTATAATTTATTTAAGGTATCCTTCACACCCAGCTATACAAATAGCATACCTCCTATATGTACGAACCAAATACCCACTAAAATCTTCACAGGAGGGTATGAAAAAATATATATATAATAATTTATTTAACCATTTAAGTTATTTTATAATAATTTCAGCATTATACATCATCAACTGATAGGAATTAAAATATTCCATATTATTTATTTATTTTTGATCTATTTCTTTGTTGTTTTTATTCCTAAATATTTATTTATTTTTCAACTTTACTACTAATATTTGTATTTTATTTTTATACAATATATTTAGTCTTAACTTAATATTAATTAGTTTTTAATCTATTTATTTTTCCTATTATTTTTTACTTAATCGTTTGTTTTTATGTTATTTATTTATTTTGACCTTATATAGCTTAGAAACATAGATTTCAACTTTACTACTAACATGTGTATTATATTTTAATATAATTTATTT
>NW_027109499.1:248227-248549 GCF_000696795.3 Halyomorpha halys
GAAACTCCTAGACTACCACGCAGCTTCAATCTGTAATTCCCCTCATTTAATACCATAGGTCCCCTCATACCATGTGGACTGAAGACTAGCTCGCCGTCGACACCGAGGATATTAAAGAGAATAATACTAACATGTGTATTATATTTTAATATAATTTATTTTTATATCCTCATTTATTCGCATAATATATATTGTCTTATATATTTTTTTTGCATGTGCATACTGAAAAATTTAGCATAGGATAAGTCAATAAGTTTATGCAAAACTTAGATGATAAATTTAATATTAGGAAAAAAAAAATAATAATAATAATAATTATAAT
>NW_027109499.1:253999-255549 GCF_000696795.3 Halyomorpha halys
ATATTGATTTTTTGTTTATATTTTGTCCTTTATTCTAATGTAGTAATTTTTAATCTTATTGCAGGGTCTATAAACATAAGGAGTACTCAGCAACGTAATATTTTTAAAGAATCTTATTATTTTTATGACAACATTATAGCTGTGATACTTGGAATAAGGTAGAATAATTTATAATACAGAATGTTTTTGAAAGTAAATTTTAATGTTAAGAGTATAATTGAAATTTTTAATTAATAATTGCCGGAAGGGCCAAAACGTAGGAGTGGAAGAATAAGAAAATAAACAGGTTGAGACTTAATGGATATTTTTTATTATATTGATAAATATACCAGTCTCGAACAACAATTCAAATTATACAGATGTTGAAGACTGATACATGTTATATATAACATGCACTAACAATTTAGACATTAACAATGGGGACAAAGGAATAAAAAGAGGGGCTAATTTTAGGCCTATCACACATTCTCATTGTGTAACTTCTTTGTTCAGATAGTACAAAGAGAAAAAATTTAGCTCTGAGAGGGGAAAAGGAAAAGGTAGAAAAAAAAAAGAGAGAAGAGCGAAGAGTCATTGATGATTCTGTTAGAGGAAACTTCGGAGGGAGAGACAAACAGAGCATTGGCTCTGAGAGGTTAAGTCAGTTTCCAAGCCTCTTTCCAAAAGGTGTACACTCCGGATCAAAGGGATGGAGGTGTCGATCTCTCAAGAATACCAAGAGGATTAATCGTTTTAGTAAGTTCCTCAGTGGTTCTACTCAAAGGGGACAAAAGACTAAAACATCATACAGGTAACATGTCCGACTTCGGATGAGCAATATCAGAAATGTTTCTATTATTTATTTATTTTTTATGACGCTCCTATCGTCATTTCTACACGCCTTTTCATTCAATATCAAAATGCATATTACTTTCACTCTACATGTAATATATATAGTTAGGTAACGTATAGCGCTTGTGTGCAATTTGGAGATTTTTGACGGAAATCTAGTCTTGGGAAGTGGTCAATTTGTGTGAACAGCCTAGTTCAAAACTGAAACTAAAATAAAATATTTAGGGCGGGTATTTTATATATATATATATATTGCTAAGTACTAGTAACAGATTTCCTTGGGATGCCAGGATAATAGCTGAAGGCAATTATCCAAAAATAAGTTAATTAATTGATTATAAATTGAGTCGTAAAAAACTATTATTATAATTGGATTCCTTTCCAAAGGATGTTTGTGTGTTTACCAGTTTACCAATTAAATACCTTTATATTTATAAAATGTTGTTACCATTAATTATATAGGATAATAAAGAGTGGTATATTGGGTTATAAAATAGTATATAAACTACATAAAGAAACTAAGTATTTATTTACAATTTGTTATTATGATTAAAATTATTCAAATGATTCAGATAAAGGTTGCCATAAAATATAGATTATAACATGATTACTTATTAGTTAATTTATACTTATAGCTGCTGATGCCGTGGGATGTAGTGCCGTAGGTGTCTTCTGTTTCATAAGGGATGTCCAGGTCTCGTGGCCCTTCTCACGACTTC
>NW_027109499.1:255599-263168 GCF_000696795.3 Halyomorpha halys
GCTGATGCCGTGGGATGTAGTGCCGTAGGTGTCTTCTGTTTCATAAGGGATGTCCAGGTCTCGTGGCCCTTCTCACGACTTCGTCTGGTCGAAGTGCATCCTCTAAGTCTGCCTCCTGACTGTGGTCCTCCCCCGTCTAAGCCTTCCTGTTGAGTGTATCCGTCTAACTCTTCTAGATTTCCTCCGTATTTTTCTCCCACTTCCCTTTTTAGGGCGTTACCTTATTTTGAAATCTCTTCTCTCATTGGTCATCGATGTCCGAAGACTCCCGAGGCAGGCGTCCCCCTTCTCAGGGCCGAGGATGTATAAAAAAGGTTTGACTTGTCCAGGAAGGGCCTGCACCTGGTTAATTTGATTCTGGTCCCTCGTCACAGCCTATTTTGTGTTAGAACACTTAAAGAATAGCCAATCTAATTTTCTCAGGGGCCTCTGGTAATGTGACACACTTAATACAGATGTTTTCATATCCGGGGACGCTAAAAGCTTCGCAGAAGGATACCCTGACCAGGTATAGGGGCAGATGACGAAACATCTTAATAATACCCAGGATCGTCAAAAGACCGATACATAGCAATATAATATTTTGATTGAACAGGAAATACCAAAAAATAACTGTGTTTAAATAAATAAATCAAGGACAATCTATTACAAAGAGCTTTTATTACACATATGATCTTCAACGATTCCAAACAAATAACAATAATACTATTTATAAATTATCAGAATTTATCAACACAATAATGCTTTTAAAAACAAGGAGAAAGATCTAAATAAAACAGCACTACTGCAGCATGCAACCAAAAACCAGCATTCTTTTGACTATGAAAATACTATGATTTTACATAAGGAAAACTAAACATTAAAAAGATAAATACTTGAGTCAAATTACATATCAAAAAATATTAATTATACAGTGAATTTTAAAACAGAGACAAGAAATCTGAACCAACTCTATGTAGAGATATTAAGTAAAATTAATTTATAAAAAATATGGGATAAAATTAATGTTGATAATTATAATTAACCTTCATATGATTTTTAATAATAAAATAAAGAGGAAATTTAACCAAAATATAGTTGTAATAAATAATTTAAATGTTTGACCCGAGTGTAGGGAAGGTTATAAAATTTGTTGTGATAAATTTTAACAAAGACGATGACGGACAAATAAATTTAATAATCCAACAATTGATTATTATCAAATTATATGATTCCCTAATGTTTTAATGTCTCATTGGGTAATTGTGGACTGATATAAATGACCTGGGCAGAATAGCCTGCATGGAGTTGTTTTTAAAATGATTTGGTTCTAAAATTATACTAAGGCATGATACTTTATAAATAATGTTGTTATTTTTTGGAATTGTTGAATATCATATATGTAATAAAAGCTGTTTGTAATAGATTGTCCTTGAGGATGGGAGAATTGGCCGAAACGTCGGACTTTAAAGAAATTTTAAAATATTTTTAGACTAAAATGGATAAAATTTTATTTATTAAAACAATATTAACTAGTATCAAGAAAATATAAAGATTATATAATGTTCAGTAGTCAGTAACTTCCACTCAGCTCTCGCGCCATTGCTCCAGCGCCTTCGAAATTCCGCGAACCATATTATTCAGTTTCAACCATTTAGTTGGTTGCCGCTAAGGTACTTTCCCCCGCCTGACCACTAGAGGTTTGAATCGCATTGTGGACGCATCGCTGCTGTCTTTGAAGCCCACCGGACAAGCTGGAAGTTCCAACTTCTCAGGCCGTCACTAGAAATCGTCTCGACCTTACCTTCACAATAGACCCCGGTGTACACCCAGCAGATAAAGGTCTAGAAACTCCTAGACTACCACGCAGCTTCAATCTGTAATTCCCCTCATTTAATACCATAGGTCCCCTCATACCATGTGGACTGAAGACTAGCTCGCCATCGACACCAAGGATATTAAAGAGAATAATCCTTTCAGCCGTACTCGCCATTAAATTATACTATACACTATTATTCATTGTAAAACCAGGAGTGATTTTTTTGTTTTGATTTTCAATAACTTTCATTCTTGTCTATGATTTTTCTTACATCATACATATATAAAAAAAAATAACTCATTAATTTTTCCTTTCATATCACTCTTATAAAAATCTAAGCATCAAAAATGTGTAAACACAGAGATCTCCTTTTAAAAAAAACCTACACCCGAAATATTCCACAAATTAACTAATATTCCAGGAAACGAGTTTGGAGGAAAATGAGTTACTCATATTTTGATCCTGACGGGGCTTCGGTCTATTATAATCCTGATACCGAGAAACCAACAACCCAATCTTTAATCAACTACTGGAAATCAAAGCTTTTCCATACCCGATATTACCACTCGTCCATCAACATAGAGCCCATTAATTTTGAAATGGTTTAATGAAGGAAGTTTTATTCAAGAATTCCAGGAATTTAAAATATCAAAGAATTACTAGATAGAGCAGGACGAATTCGAAGCCTGTTAGGATATAGAAGGATAACATTGAAACAAAACTTAGAAAAGTGCCATATTTGACAGATTTATGAACAGTTTATGAGATCGGGTGCTCCTACATAGATATAATCAACTGAAATGAACAGCATCTTAAAGTTTGTGGTCTAAACAAATCAAGAAAATAATTTATGAATAAAGCCTCATTAAAGTAATTTATAAGGTGACGCTCGGGAAGAAATACAAGAGGACGGTCGATACATCCGTACAAGGGCCTAGTTAAGGGATACAACCAGTCACTGGTACTTACCTGCTATTCGATCGCTAATAATCGACCGAGGTGGAAGAAACCTATAGAGGGGACCCGAGGTCTCTAGTCTACTAGTGAGTATAAAATATAAAATAATGAGAATCATTTATACTGTTGATGTGAGGTGTTACCACCATTTTTATGGTGTTATCAATGTTTTTTTACTACACTTGAATTGGCTAAACGCAGACTGATTTGTTATTTACTTGTGTTTGAGAGCATTTTTTTAATGTTTTGAAATCTTCTTTATTACTTACATATTATAAACAGTTTTTATTTCTAAAGTAATTTATCTATTTATTGATATTTACAACAGTATTCGAATATATACAACCATTAAATGTGATGTTTGTTATACAATAGCATGATAAAGACATGCGGAGAATCTACCCAATGATAGAACTCCTATAACATTTCTAGAGGAGCAGATCTCGAAGTCATCTTCTTTTCAGACACCTCGGGTGATTATTAGGTGAACTATTCCTTTTCTGATTTTTAACAGATTCAAATAATAATCAATTTGAGGATTTACATTTACCATTATGGTAAGTTAATAATATAGACAACTGTTTAAGTAAAAAGTCAAATTTTAGGGCCCTTAGGCATCCGATACGAATCTATTTGAATTTTTTTTTTTTTTAATTTCCTTAATTCACAACATTTCCTTTTATTATGAATATTAGATTTACATAATCCGAAATTTGCGGCTCTTTTTCTATTTTGTATAGAATTATCTAAAAGAGCCCGGAGACGCAACGACTGCATCGCCGCTTCAGCCTATGCACCATGCAAGCTAGAACCTGGTCTGCTCCTACCATCACGCAAGAGTCGAGGACTAGCCGGCCAGCCTCCAAGATAGAAAGACGTTCTTCCGGACACTTGAAGTGAAGTACATGGTATTCACCATTTCGCCTACTGCCCTACCTGGAGGAAGGAAGCTCCAATCAGAAGCAGAAATTACCGCGACAGCGAAACGTCCATCATAGTCACCCAGATAAGCCAATATCTTAATCTATGTGACCACCTAAGTTTTGTTCTTAAATCATATAATCAAAATGATTATCACACTAACCCCAGTTGCCCCTTCAGGGAATTATAATTTTATTAAAAGAAATATAAGTGTGATTAATGAACAGAAAAGTCTCACAATTAACCCCCCTTTTTTCCACACTAATTTAATATAATTTAAAAATACAATCGGAATACCTGAAGTACGGTACGAGCGGGTCCCGATGTAAACAACGATCTAGAAAAAAGATTCATCCTTTCTGCATTAATTGTTTGAAGATGTAGGAAAAAGAAGGAATTTAATCACCATAGGGATGAAGCACAAAGATGACTAGCAAAAATTCAGCAGAGCTATAGGGGGTAGAAATGTGGACAAGAAAAGAGAGTTCGAATGATTTAGTTTTTTTCTTTGGAGTACAAAAATGAATATAAGGTACATTTTATGATGTGAAAGGGCTGAGGTCTTGAATTGAATGATATTGAACGGGCGACAATACTTCAATACAGGTGTTTTGATGAGACAGCCCCCATCTGGTTTATAGGAGAGTAATGCCTGATTTGATGGAACCTGAAGACTCTGTTACTGTACTCTGGACCTCAGTTACTAGGTGTGGACTAGAGATGTCCAGCTAAACAGGTAGCGAGTGTGGCACTGGAGACATCCAGCCAGCATTGAGGACGGCAGTTGAACATCACAGAACAGCTGGTCCATCTCAATATGGTCAAACAAAGTAAGAGATCATCTTAAATCTCTAATTAACATGAAGTGGTGACCCATCATTATCATCATCTCATCTCAGCAGTATAACTTCCCAACAATATAAATTCACATTAAATCAACAACACTATCATATTGACTTTGGTTTACTCCCTCTCTGAAACGTATTTCAATTTATTTCTTAATATATTCTGTACTTTCAATCTTTCTTTTTTATCATTAATCAAACCCCTTTTAAAATGGATTACTTAATTTGGATCCAGACATAACTCCCGTATAAACCAGATGGGTACTGTCTGATCAAAACAAAAAGTAAAGTCTAAGAAAACATGTGGTGAAATGTTATAAAACAGTAAGCCATACACAAAAAAATAAAACTTAACAGAGCAAGAAATGAATAAGCGACAAGATAATTCTAATGCGAGAACACGAAACTATATTACAGTGTTCAGCAATGAAGAAATTCCATTTTGGGAGGAATGTTCTGAGAAACCAGTTTACATGTTGATCTAGATACCCGTATTTTACTTTGTAAAAGGGGTAACGTTTTCCCATGTAAAGGTCTGAGAGAGGAGACCCCCAACTGCCAGGGATTTGACAATAGGCTGCACTGTCTTTCTTCGTTAGGCAATAAATTGGAGAAAAGGCTAAGTGTCATGTGAAATTTTTGTTAAGAGAAATCTGTTCACTGTTTCTGTCAGCGCTGTCCAAATCGAATCCAGCACTAGCTAACTAATGGACTGTCCCCTCCCCCTGCTACAGCCTGTGCCATCACGGGTCAGATGAAATACCTATTATTGCTGTCATTTCTATTTCAGGACAGTTTTAATGCTATAGGCCCTCCCTTCAATTTTTCTTCTTCACGACTAAACTTTACTCGGTCATCTTTAGGAGAATTAAATATGTATGTGACTTTATTTTGAAAATATTATAGTTTTTTCCTTTTCGTAAAGGATGCCGCTTCCCAGACTTGGGACTTCTCAGATACACACATACACATACACACACACGCGAGCACGAAAAGGAAAAAACTATAATCTTTTCAAAATAAGGTCCTAAAGACCGCATTAGATGCTCCTTGGTTTGTTAGAAACCGCCAATTACATCGGGAACTACAAAAGGAATCCATAGAAGACTTTATTAAACAACGGTTCATGAAATCCCACTTCCAGTTACCGACAGTTATAAGAGCAGTAACTTACAACTTGAGAAGTCCAACCTCAACCCGAAGACTGAAACCAAGACTGCTTCAGAACATTCTGTTATGATTTCTATAATTATCTATTCTGTTATTGACATTGGTAATGTTTTATGTATTGTTTAAAATAAATTTTCATTTTATTAAAGCAATAAATGTCATTGCTTTTGTAATCAGCTTTTCTTTTTCTCTCTACTTAATAATTATTATTTTTCTTCTGTTTCTTTTATTTTTTTTTATTATTCATTATTATTATTATTGTTCAAAATTATTCAATATTCATAGCGTTGTAAATATTTAGGGGTGTCTTTTGCACGAGACTAACCTCCTCCGCCTCCCCCCCCCCCGACCCCACAATCATTGTTAAACAATAACTACATTAACAACAAATAATGTTACTGTTACATGAACCATGTAAGACCCACCAGCTTGATCTGGTATTAAATAATTATATAGTTTCTTTATTATTTCATTATTCTGTATTTTTTTTTTTATTTTCAGGTCCTCCATATATTTTAAACTTGAACCAGCGATTTTTTTTTTTTTTATTCTGGGGAAGAAATTTTTATTTGAACACATTCTTCTTGAAAAGTCCTTGTAGAGAAATGAGAATAACAACTTTACCCCTGTGAGAACTCTCGCATTAGTTATGTTTCCATCTTCTATTTAATTCTTTCTAAATATAAGAGATATCATGCTCGTTTGTATAAAAAATAAAGTATTATCAAGAAAGTCTATTCAATACACATTGGTAAAGCTGCATACTTTATAATGGCTA
Organism: Halyomorpha halys; assembly: GCF_000696795.3. Classification (NCBI taxonomy): domain Eukaryota; kingdom Metazoa; phylum Arthropoda; class Insecta; order Hemiptera; family Pentatomidae; genus Halyomorpha; species Halyomorpha halys. The sequence continues at coordinate 262,069 of NW_027109499.1, forward strand.
TATTTAAGTAACAGTTTGCGAAATAAGTAATTATTTTAAGTAATTACACAGCCCTCTAGAAAATAGTACTTCAGTTTTACAGTTAAAATTTAGCTACCCGTAAACTTATATTAAACCTGAATTTTACTCACTGAGACCTCGTAGCTAGGCCGTACACGAAAATTGGAAAATGGTTGAGCCGTACACTAAAAAAAAATTACATATTCAGAAACGGACGGACTAAACATAATAGTACAGCATTTATTATTTTTTTAAAAATATTTTGAGCTCAAAATGTTCTAAACATTCTTGGAATATCCCTATGTAATTGGAGCAATAAAATATAAGAATTGGTTAAGTCTTTAGCGCAAAATATTGTTATATAAGCTCAGACAAGCACACTAAACATATATTTGATATAATAATTTGCAGGATATTAGCTCGATTTTTTTCTCAAATCAATTATGGTATCTAGTTTAAACATTTGTACCATCCAAAATAAAAATTGGCCGACCGCTCAATTATGACATACCAAGAAACGGGCAGATTATAATAAATACAAAACAAAAATTTTACATCTGGATTATCTCTCTAGGAAGTCTGGTGAGTTAGTTCTTTTAAAATTTTTAGAGGCTAATCACTTCCATCATTGAATGAATTATTTATTATTATTATAAAAATTTTATATACTCTATTTTAGGTGAATCAGGAAAAATTATATAGGAAATTCGTGAAAATTAATCCGTTATGTCATTATTTCTATTTTATTTTTTTCCCATTAGTGGGCAATTTTTTTTTTTTTTGTTAGGTCTAGAAATGTCGTTATATTTTTTATTAACTGCACATTGCTCCTTTATTAAGAATTATTATTTTTATCTATTTATTTAAAAACAAATTTGATCCTTTTTTTCTCAACTTTATTCTTTTCAAAACCTTCCAACGTTTTGACCCTCAGGTCATTTTCAAGGATACCTTTATTTTGTTGTCATTTTCTTTTTTAAAAAACTTAAAAATGCCGGCTAATTACCTTTGTCCCATCTATAAATTCTTCTATATAATTCTTTCTTAAATTTAAAACTTTTACTAACCACTTCTCTTCTTTCTTTCATTTACATTTGCAA
>NW_027109499.1:263238-292769 GCF_000696795.3 Halyomorpha halys
GAAGAATTTATAGATGGGACAAAGGCAATTAGCCGGCATTTTTAAAAAAGAAAATGACAACAAAATAAAGGTATCCTTGAAAATGACCTGAGGGTCGAAACGTTGGAAGGTTTTGAAAAGAATAAAGTTGAGAAAAAAAGGATCAAATTTGTTTTTAAATAAACTAAACCACTCTCAAACAAGAATATATCAATAAAAATTTATCTATTTATTTCATCTTATTTTTTTTACAACGTTGTATTTAGTTTGGGATCTGTTTTGTACGAGTCTATATCCCTTCATTATCAATTGAAAAAAAAAATAGTACCTGTTATATTAACACTGTAAGACCCATCAGGCCGATTTGGTATTAAATAAATAAATAGTAAATAAATAAATAAAGAGGGAAAAAAAATAAAAAAAAGCAATCGAGTGTCTGGAGAGAAGGAATAAAAGTCGAAGTAATCGGGCGAAGAGGAGGCGAACAGGGGATTAGCCCCTTATCTGGCAGGTCGACTCGGAGGAAAATGCCACTTGTGATAAGAATGCTAAGTGATATCTCCCTCTTCTGTTAGATAGAGGAGTGAATTCATTCTGTCCTCTTGTTTGGAACAGTATCCAAACAGCACTTCTCAAACTGAATGATTGATAGAGAGTGATGGACCAAACTGATATAATTTCCGAGCGAGTTTGACTTGTTTCCGCTCAGGCTAATAACACTAAGTGAGCTGTTCCCTAACTATAACCTCGGGGATGAATTCCCTTCAAACTCTGTAAACACTTTATCATTTATCTACTGATACTTTTACTGGCCTTGCTTTTATAAAATAAAACATCTTTACACCTTCAGTATACATTACGTACAAAATTATCACTGTTATAAAACGAATTACAGCGTAATCTCGGTAATTCAAACTAATTCTTCAGAGAGGTTTTCGTATTAAAAAAAAATATTAGGAAAATAATGTACTGAAAATAAATAATATGAATGTAAATAACTATTTGTATTTATTTAATTTTTTTGGAAATTTTAAGTTTTCAATAATGCTCAAATTTCAATAGATTCCGATTGCTACAACACTTACTTGACAAACGCTCTAAACTTCCCATTCCACTACAAAATATTAGTATACACTACAATAATCAGACGAATTTGGACATATAGAATTGAGCTCTGGGGCTCCACCAAACCATCAAATTCTTCCCGCATCCAATCGTTACAATCCAAAATCCTTGATGCTCCTTATTACGTCACAAATAAACTCATTCATAAAGACCTTAACATCCCATTCGTTGCAGATTTGACCCAAAACAGATATGCGTCTTTTTATTCCAAACTCCTTAACCATCCTAACCCATAAATTCTTAATCTCTCATCCTTAACAATCCCTGATAATCCTCCGAGGCAACTGAAAAGAAGATGCCCATGGAACCTTTAATTTAAATTAATGTTTGAAGTACCACCAATGGGTGGTTCCTTCCCAAGATTTTCAAGTGTATATGAAACATACTACATATTTACCTATTGTATTATTTTGTACAGTTGTAAATTACATTAAATAAATAATTTAAAAAAAAAAGTTTTCAAAAATTATTCTCTTTTATAAAAGTCTTTTTTTTTCGTCAGGTGCTATACATTGCTGGTCACTAGCCGTATTTTGGGCAGCTGCACTTTTGTTCCATTTTACATATCCTAATAATGCTGAGTGATGATTTAATTTGTTACCTCGTAGGTAGTTACCTCAATAACAGGAGTGTTTGGATCAAGGGTAACTACTACGAGGTCGAGAGAAAAATTGAAAGAGGATGTCCGAAGGGTTCGGTCCTAGGACCAGCTCTGTGTAAGCTAGTATTCGATGAGTTGCTGGGGGAACTAGAGGACGAGGGGTTCCTTGCCACGGCTTATGTCGACGACCTGGCAGTCATCGTGGCCAAGAACAGCAGATCCAGACTAAAGACAGAAGCGGAGAGGTGTGCTAGTCTCGTAGGAGAGTGGTGCGTGAAGTGGAAGTTGAGTATGGCAGCAGCCAAGACTATGGCCATACTCATAAGAGGCTCCATGGACAGGACTCATCCTATCGCCCAGGATATCCAAGGAGAGAGGGTAAGACCGGGTGAGGAGGTGATATATCTTGGTGTGAGGATAAGAAGAAGATTCGACGCCACTTCTTACCTGGTTAATCTAAGGGGTGACCATGTCACTCAATGGATTAAGTAGGATAGGGCCTTTGATTAAGCCATTTTGGGGCCTCAGATACCCTGCAACGATAACCATATATAAAGGTGTGATCTTGGGAATTCTGAGGTGCGCAACCCGTGCGTGGAGCCGAAACCTCACGCAGACATATAAGAGAAGACTGGCCACCACACAGAGACTGGCTCTGCTGAGGGTCACGAAGACATACAGACCGGGGTCACGTGAGGCGGTGCAGGTGCTGGCCGGAGCGATGCTCCAGGACCTCATCCTCAGGGAGGATGTTCTTACATATGAAGTAAAATGAGGCAGGGACTAGGGAGCTCTACCGGAGGAGCTCCGAGGGAGGATCGGTGAGATTCCAAACTTATGGAAGAAAATACTGCGGGAGGACTCAATACAGGAGTGGAATGGACGGTGGGTAGCCAGAAGGGCGCTACTTTGAGAAAATTCTTCCCTACTGCCCTTTCTAAATTGAAGGCTAAATGGGTCCTCCTAGACTATTGGGTCTCACAGATCCTAACAGGACACGGGGGGTTTCAGGGAAAGCTGCAGAGCTTTGGAAAGAACATCGACCCCCGGTGCCCCATGTGCGGAGTTCCTGAAATAGCAGAACACGTAATAGTAGATAGCTCTGCCATGAAAGGACACCGAGCCAGGCTGTCGAGAAAGACCGGGATTTACGCCCTCGCTGAGCCGGACTTTCCCTGTTTGATGAAAGAAGAGGGAATTATCCCTTCTTCAGGGAGTTCATTAACGGGTGGAAGGAGGTGGTGGGCCCAACTCATTTCACAATGGGAAGGACTTGACCGCCCAATATCGGTGAGCCACCAGAAGAAGAGGAACTGCAGGAGGCACTCAGGCTGAGCGCACCAGGAGGACCTACCGGAAAGATGCAGTGGACAAGGTGCAGTCCCATCAGTTAAGCGCTAAACCTAGCGCTGGGCTGCACCACAGTAAAAAATTTAATTATTAAATAATTAATAAAAGATTTTTTAAAAAATTGGTGATCTTCGGGAGCAGTAGCATGCGCAAACCCTATCCCATTGCTCCCGCACCCCGTATGCCAGAAATGGCAAGGGAAGGGGATAAAAAAAAAAAGATTTAATTTGTTAAAATTATAAGATTTGTATTGTACATGTTTCTTTACATGTATATTGTATGTACATATTAAATTAATTTTACAAAATCCAATTAGTTGCCCGAATTCGTAACTGTAAATTCTTACACTTTCGATTTGCACGGTGATAACTTGCCTATAGATTGGGAAGTTAAAAATGTTCTTTACGCATGCGCATCTCTATTTCAAAAGAAAAATATCATTGCGTGTTGAGTTCTCTCAAAAAAAGTAACTTTTTTATAGTCAGTTCGGATTACTGTAGTGTTCGGAGAACCGAAGTTCGGATATCGGATTATAAAGAATCCTTAAAACATGAACAAAGTATCGAGTTATGGGGAACAGTATTTTGTAAGCAATTTTTCTGCTTTAATTTTTTTTAATTTAAAGTTCATTTTCTAAAAATACATTATTTTCAAATCATAAGCTAAAGAATCAAGGAGAAGGGTGGCACTGTTCTATCAACTCCAAGATTCGGATACGGCTGTGGCAAATAATTATGTATCCTGTAACTGTAGCCGTGAGTCAACGCTGTGGGTTCGGGAGCCCTGCTGAGTCCACTTAGCCTCATAAATTGTTTACTCTAATTGATAATGAAAAACCTGAGGGTTGAACAAGATTATAAGCAAATCACCTGTTTGCAAAACCGTTGTTCAAGAAACAGTACTTGCTAACAAAGTATTGTACTTCTGACCTTTACATACGAGCATAGTATGTAATGGTATAGATTATCTTCTTTTTTTAAGAAAAAAATTATTTGTGTTAATTCCACTTTTGGGCAAATCGGCATTGTTTAAAAGCAACCTGTCTTTTGCGGTTTAGTGGTTGATCACAGAGAAAAATCTTGCAGACATAATATGTAGAAAATTAAGTTTACCTTAATTTTATAATAAAAAAAATAATAATTTTAAAAAAATTAACATTAGTTTTTGAGATATAGATAAGAAACCAAAAAAAAAATACCTTAAAAACCTGAGGAGTGCCAAAAATTAAGACTAAAACAGAAGTTTCTCTTATATGCTAATTTTTGTCCTAGCTACACTGATCTCATGGTATTCTTAGTTTTACTTCATTTAGCTTTGTATTTGTTTTCATTTTATTTATTATTATTATTTATTTTCTCTTTTGTTGTGGTTTTTTTCTTTTAGATTTATAGTTAAAAAAAAAATTGTCTACTCCTATGTTTGCTCATTACTCAAGCAGATAGTATATTTTAATAAAGCAAAAATAGGAGCCGTTCCTATAAATAAATAGTATATTAAAAAACCGCTTTGATGTGATTCATTGTTTTCAATGGAAAATAAAGTTTCTAGATCGTACTTTCATCAGAAAACTTATTACTTATTTAATTTCATGACTTTTTAATGTGTTAAATTGAATAAAAGTTTCAAATTTCTCTTCTTGTTTTTTATTGTTTAATATTGTTGCCCAGTCGGTGAATAAAGCAAAAGAAAAACATTCCGACCGTTTAAGAGAGATCTCCTAAGAAAAATATATGGACCTGTCAAGATGTGAGAAATATGGAGAATAATCAGGAAGGAAGGGCTTTCCAACCTACATAACGACATAGACTTCCCTTTATTAATGTCTTGTATTTCTAAGTCACAATTTTAGGTACGATGAATTAGTAAATGTCATATAAACAACAAAACACGGACGTGAAGTGCGTATGAAAAAACAAAAAATAAATAAATAGCAAGGTCAAATCTTAAATCTATTTGTACTCAAAACCATGAAAGTTGCACTCACAGTTCAATCAACTAAAAACAAGAAAAGGATCTCTATGAAAATTTTCAGATATCTCACTCCTTCATGTTTTTTAAGGTACTGAATTTCTCGCTTACGAAATTCAGTTTTGTGAATTCCAATTTGTCCTGGTAATATAACAATAAAGCTTAAACAAATTATCTTTTTTCACTTTTTAGTATTAGTAAACCATGTATTTTTTCAACAAAATAAAGTTTTGCACAATTAAGAAAGATCGAATCCCTTCTATGTTTTCCTTTTTGATTTTTTTTTTGTTTTGTCTGCTGCTCTAATGTAAACCATATTTCACTAAGCAAAAGTGAAGAGGTCACGATGGGAAATTCTTAAGATTTTCTCATTTATTTATTTTGTTTTATCGTTGATTTATCTTATCCTCAATTTTTTTCAGAAGGCATTAAAAAAATTACTGTTTTCTCCCTTTGTTCTCTTATAACTTGAAATACATTCGAAGACATGATTAGATTCATTTCATACTAAATTAAGTGTCAACCATGAATTTAATATTTTTTTTTTTATCCTTCGTCGTAAAGTTACCGACTGCATTACAATATCCTTCAATAATGTTGCTCTTACCCCTTTCAAACGGACCCCCTACCTTGGACTACATCTGGACAAACGACTAACCTCGAATCCCCACACCAGACTGAAAAGACAGGAAACTGCATGTTGATTCCGACTATTTCAGCACTTAATAGACAAACGGTCTAAACTTCCTATCCATTAAAAACCATTGATCTAAATGACTATAATAAAACTTATCAGGACATAAGAAGTTGAGTAAAATCCTCAATGCTCCTTACTTTGTCACAAATGAAATCATTCATAAAGATGCTAATACTCCATATGTAACCGATCTGGCCCGAACCAGAAATCATTCCTTCCATTGCAAACTCCCTAACCACCTAAACCCACTAGTTTCTTGCTTCCTCTTCTATTTCTGACAATCCTCTAAGGCGCCTGAAAAGAAGATGGTCTCTATCTTCTAATGTAAATTGTTATTGGAGTGCAACCGACGAGTAGTTTCTCTACCTGTATCATGCCATTATTGTACTTAAATTAAATTTATTTGATATCTTTTCATGTCAATAAATAAATAAAAAATCATTACTGTAAAACCTTTTTTAAGGGAATATTATCACTGTGGAGGAAGGGTAATCACTAAGAGGCAATGATACTAACTAAAGATGGTTCAATAATCAATAAGAAGAGTTAAGATTGGACATGGCCCCTGGAGAGCTGGAGCAGAGTGCTAAGTAATTGCAGCAGTTAGTGCTGCCAGCTTCAGCCCCTACCTGGAGCCTTCTATCTCCAGCCAACGCTATTTATGTATTCAATAACCCAATTAGTATAATTATTTATCAAAATATTGTATAATAGCCTAGGTTTAATCGAATAATATTCAATATTATTTTTATAAATAATCTTATAATTTAGCTTCTGTGACTGGGAGTTTTTTATATTACTTAGTTGGATGTAGCGAAAATATCTTCTCCGTTAATACTTCCATTATTCAAAAACACACCTATTTGATCTCAATCTCCCTATCTTCAAGAACTCTAATAGTACAAGAGCTCTCAAACTTATGCAAGGTTAGCAATGCTATATCCTATCCTAAACAGAAATTCCAAACTAAAACCAGAAACAACTGTTCTTATATTTAAAACAATCCTCAGGCCACTGCTGATGTACGGCTGTGAAGTCTGGGGAGCGGCATCCTTCACGAATAGGAAAAAAAACTACAATATTTTCAAAATAAAGTCCTAAAAATCGCAGTTAATGCTCCTTAGTTCATAAGAAATAGCCAATTGCATCGCGAATTACAAATGGAGTCAATAGAGGATTATATCAAAAAACGGTTCATGAAGTTCCACTCCCAGTTGCCGACAGTTAAAGGAGCAGTGACCTACAACCTGGGAAACCCAACCTCAACCCGAAGACTGAAGCACAGACTGCTGCAAGACATTCTTTTATAAATTTTTAATAAATATAAAATTAATTCATAGTCACACTACCTCTATTTACTTATTATTATTTTTTTTTTCTCTCTTTTCTTCTCTCTTTCCTTTTTCAAATTAACTTGTTTCTTTTTACCATTAGAAGACAATTGTTTGTTTTATTTAAGTGTACCAATATCATTATTTTTTGTTATTAATTTTACTTTCTTCTTTTATTAAGAAGCATTATACTTATCTATTTATTTTCTTTTTTTTTCTTTTAATAAGAACATTTTATATAGTTAGTGGTGTCATTTGTATGACTATACCCCCTCATAATCAACTGTTAAAAAAATATATATAATATAAGTTATATCAACCATGTAAGGCCCACCAGGGCCATCTGGTATAAAAATAAATACAAGAGCTCGGAGGAAAAATATAAAATAGTTATTTTCCAATTATTTTTTTTAAATGAAAACAGCGTATAATTACTAGTCAAAATTGATGTTTATGCCAAGTATAGTCAGAGAGATTACAAAATGGCGGCTGTTTTGAGTGCATTTACAAAAATATTAGCTCTAACAGAGGCGCATACATTCAATAGATGCCGAGGTTATTATTTTTTTTTAAAGCAACATTTCTTATAAAATGTACTGAAAAATTAGTTAGTGAATTTATTGTGGGAAATCTATATTTCAGGAATCTTGAGACGTACAGATATCTACTAGGACTCAAATTAAAAGTAATTTAATACACTATAAAGTAGTGGACGTATATTCTAATAGAAGTAATAGTTGATATTTGCTAAAATAATTCATTTTCTAGTAATTCGCACAAAATGTCATATTCTGATGCAAATACCATGAAAACTACTATCCCTACTAAGATAATATAAACTAGTTTAAAATATGAAGAAGGTTTGCGGTTAAAAAAGAACGAAATAGTTTTCCACTATTTCTTGTCTGACGTTTCGCTCCACTTTGCAGAGCTTCATCAAAGCTATCAAGAAGATAGGTTTAACAGAACAAATTGACTTTAATTTGATTCCTGCCAGACACCTGTACGTTTGTAGTCTTTCATAAATCAAAAATTTAGTCGAAACAACTAGAAATCATCATTTTGGTTATTTATTTTGGCATATATCTTGAAAATTATTTCTCCTACGGAGATAAACGTAATAAACTGCTTTATTGAACCAGTAAGTAGTAACCAGCTTTACCAAGGCTCATATATTAGCAAATTTACTGTTCTTCAAATGATGTTTTATTAGATTTTCTAGTTTTTTAGGTAGTTTCAAAGACATTAAATTATTTTTTTTTTATTATTTTGAAACAACCACCATTTTTTTCCCTCCCAAACTATACTTGGTAGACTCATCGATTTTTACTGGTGATTATATTTAGGTTTTATTAATGTGATGAAAAATTGGAATGAAATAACTGATAAATAACTTTCCACCGGGCTCTAGTACTAAAAGATTGTCTTCGTTTCCTAACACTTTCTGGACGAACAATTGCCTTCTTAATTCAATTTTTTATTTTTCAAATTTTACATTATTAAAATAATCCTATCCGTTCATCTTCAGGTGTTATTCTAAGAACAGACTTTTTGTTGCATTAAGGTAGTTACATTTAAAGTCTTGAAAATGGTGAAATAGTTTTCTCTTTACGATTAATTTCTTTTATATGGATAATTTTGAATACCTTGTTCAATTGTTGTTGGATTTTCTTTTTTTTTCTTTTCTTAATTTTTTTTATTTTCATTAAAGCCGTTAAAAAGTCGTTCATAGGCATTTTTGTGAATTGCCAATAGAGATTTTATATATTAAAAAAATATATATCGTAATATTATAATACATCTCTCTTCCTCCTTAGAACAATATGTTTATACTTAAACCAATATTGTATGCCACTTATTTAAACCTTATATTAAGAAAATATTTATTCAATTTAAAAATTAAAGAGTCTTTATTTAGTTGGACACTAAAATGGCTCCACCACATTTTACAAGCCTAGACAATTCTTTTTCTCTCCTGAAATTAGTGATGAGGTCTTCATATTGACATAATCATCAAACAAACATAATATATTTCAGATTATTTGCCTTCCACGACGGTTAATTTATTTTATTTTTTAATTTATAACAGGATTTATTAATTTAATAATTGAATTCTCTAAAACTCATTTAAATTTAATAAGCACTAAAAGACTAAAGGTAATAAAATTTTCTTTGTAATTAAAGAACCCAATTAAGTTGGAACCTAATGTAGTTGTCTTTCATCACCGTTCTCTTTACTTTACCTTGATCTAAAAATAAATAGCCTTTAAAAATAAATAAATGAATAATAACAAGACTCACATGAGACAATGTTTTAATTATTTAGTGGAGGCAAATGAAATAAACATATACATATATTAAAAATAAAAAATATAAGCTACGTTTGATTACAAGATGTACTTGAACGTAACAACTGAGCAAAATATTTATGATAAAGCGTTAAATATAATTATATTTATTTTCAGTAAATTGATTTTCACTTCTTTATTCTTTTTTTAGATGTTGCACCTTAATATATTTTTTTACACATTTAGATACAACAATTAATATTTAAATACATATACATCATTTCATTAATTTATGACCATTTAAAGAAAGGACTAAAGAAGTGAAAATTAATTTCCTGAAAATAAACATAATAAAGTTTAAATCCTTTGGAATATATTTGTAACAGTACAACTAATTATTTTATATTGAAAGCATGATAAAGCGTTTTATTTAATTTTTTTTGAAAGAAGAAAATATTCAATTGTTTTTTTTATCTCCGAGTTGTTAACCTTTAGACATGTTATAATAAACCAATCCGTTTTTTTATTGGAGAAAAATGTAACCACGTGATTTTAGAAGAAAATGGATGCTTTAGGGTCAAATACGGTATTGATAAATTTGTTGTAGAAAGCATTGAATTCTTATTGCTATGACGTCTGTAATTTAGATTTTTCAGAAATATTATATTTATCTTTATTCACCGCCACCCGGACTATCTTCCTACAATCTTCTTCATACGGTCAACTATCTTCTTCCAAAATAAAAATATTATTTGACAATAAATGGAAAAAAAATCATTAGATTAATGTAAGTGTAATTAAACTGAGAAATGCGAGCATTACAAATAAAAATTCTGACAGTACCGAAACGTATACTCTGCCTTCACCCAACGATACCATAAAATTCTGACGCCTATCGGCTTAATAAAAACAGAGAAGCAACAAGCCTCGCCCACAACGTATATATGGTTACAGCTCTCCGTCACTTTTATCAGGAAAAACATTTTCCTTTTCATGATCAGAGTCCGAAAATAGGGCGAAAATATTGATATTTACAGAGCGGGATGAAATGCGATAGGGTATCCGGCCGGATTTAAGAGGTCCTAGGGGGCATTAAAAAGGAGTAAAACAAAATACCATCCCCTGGATTTATCATTGCTTCGGGGGCTGAGCTAGGCAGATATCTGTGTTGGCCTCTCTCGGGCAACTTGGAGCCGTCACCTCATATAACCTAGTTAGTCACTTCCTAAGTATTCAGCAACTTAGCTGAAATCTTAAGTGGAGCTTAGGTAGTCAAGTATGCGACATACTGGTCTTTGATTCATAGTGAAGACCGGGAAGAACAAAACTTTATTATAAGAATATAGCAATGCATTAAGGATGCACTGCTTCGAAATTGGCAAAGATAATGATCAGCTAGCTTTAATTAGTTGCAACAACGATAACTCGATGCCCATCCTTCAATTTAAGTTGCTGAGCGAGTAGAAGTTCAGCGAGGTTTATCAACAGTTCGATGGTGTGTTATTATTTTTAGCAAAGTTTTAATAAACATAACCTCTGAGCCACAGTTTGGGCTGAAGTACGTTTCTTGAGACGACTATCGAAGATTATAGGAAAATTTATATAAATAGAAATGCTTGTCCTTTATCTAGAATTTCCTAAAGGTTTTTTTTTCTAAGCCACAGAAAATAGAATATTACCCTTTGCATTCGGCACCGTTTCGGACATCACCTATCAGCAACTCGACGCAACTATTTCGCGAAAACGTATATCCTGGAATCTTAATGTTATATAATAATAATAATAATATTTTTATTTATTCTGGGATTGATCCCTTTAGGATAATATTACAGGCGTCAAAATTAGAATTTAGAGTAATATACGAAGTACAAATGAAATTATAAAATATAATGAATTTTCAAAGATAAAAATAGTGTAGATAAAATATAAAAAAACTGTAGCATTTGATTTTTTAATTAGATTATAATTAATATCGGGTATTAAACCAAAAAGGATTCTAAAATTTGAATTCAAGAAAATAAAAAACTGTGAATACTTTTACATTAAGAAAATGAGGTGCGGTGTGCGCATCACACATTTTTTATATATAAAAATCAACACAGTAGTTTTTGATGTTTTATTCTAACAATTATAATTATAACTATCAATAGCAATATTTAAAAAGCACCTAAAATTGAAAAACGGCATCAAACCCTCCACTCCCGCCCTCCATGGTAGCCTTACTTATCTGACATTTCAAACAGACAATTGTAATGAGTAGGTTGGTCGATGGACGACATGTCACAATCTCACAAGAGGAGACAACACTAAAAAAAAGGCTATCCTCACACAGATTACAAAAAAAGGATTCAAAATATTTGAATTCAAGAAAATAAAAAACTGAGAATACTTTAACAATAAGAAAATGAGGTGCGGGGTGCGCATCACACATTTTTCTATAAAAAAAAAATACTGAATTTTTTTATTTTGACAATTGTAATTGAAACTGTCAGGGATTAAAATAAATGATTCGAAAGATTTGAATTCAAGAAAACAAAAAAACGAGAATAATTTAACAATAGGAAATAAAGGTGCGGTGTGCGCATCAAACATTTTTCTACATAAACATAAATACTGCAGTTTTTTATTTTTAAAAATATTATTAAAACTAAAAGGGATTAAAAATAAATAAATATAGTGTAGATAAAAGATAAAAAATAGTGTAGCATTTGATTTTTTATTTTCTCAACTATAAATAAAAATATCAGGGATTATAATGAAAGGATTTAAACGATTTAAATTCAAGAAAATAAAACACAGAGAATACTTCATCAATATGTAACGCAAGTGCGGTGCACATTTTTCTATATAAACGTAAATACTGTAGTTTTTGAATTTTTATTTTTACAAATATTATTAAAACAATAAGGGATTAAAATTAAAAGATTCAAAATATTTAAATTCAAGAAAATAAAAAACTAAGAATCTTTAAACAATAAGAAAATGAGGAGCGGGTTGCGCATCGCACGTTTTATCTATATAAACATAAATGCTGTAGGTTTTGATTTTTTATTTTTACAAATATTATTAAAACAATAAGGGATTAAAATTAGAGGAATCGATAGGTTTGAATTAAGAAAACCAAAAACTGAGAATATTTTAACAATAAGAAAATAAGGTGTGGTGTGCGCATCAAACATTATTCTATATCCTTTCACAAAATTTTATTCTAATTAGTGTCCGTTACACGATATATATACAAGGGCCCAGGAGGAGAAAAAATGTAGTTATTTCACCCCAATTGTTTATTACTTTAATAATTTAATTCAAAATTTATCACTCCTTCCATTATAAACTCCCTAACCACTCAAACCCCCTAGTTTCTAACCTAGCATCCTCTTCCATTCCTGACAATCCTCCGAGGCGCCTGAAAAGAAGATGGCCACGAGACCAGCTAAAGTAAAGTAAAGAGCTTAATGTTCCCTATGTAACCGATCGAACAGATACCTTGGACTACATTTGGACAAACGATTAACCTGGAATCCTCACACCAGACTGAAAAGATAGAAAACTGCAGGTCGATTTGGACTATTGGACACCACTTATCAGACAAACGATCTAAAGTTCTAATCCATTACAAAAAACTGATCTATATGACTAAAATAAGGGCTATTTGGACATACGAAATTGAGCTTTGGGGCTTCACTAACCTTCAAATTCCTCTCTTATCCAATTCTTACAATGCAATATCCTTCGTGAAATCCTCAATACGCCTTTGTCACAAATAAAATCATACATAAAGATCTTAATGTTCCCTATGTAACCGATCTAGCTCGAACCAGATATCACTCCTTGCATTATAAACTCTCAAACCACTCAAACCCCCTAGTTTCTAATCTTGCATCCTCTTCCATTCCTGACAATCCTCCGAGGCGCCTGAAAAGAAGATGGCCACGAGACCAGCTAATGTAAAATGTCATTAGAGTGCTACCAATGGGTAGTTTCTCTACACGCCTGCAACACTCCAATTTTACTTAGATCAGATTTACTAAATGTATTATACTGTACAGTTGTAAATAGCAATAAATAAACATTTAAAAATAAATAAAAAAAAAATTCAAAATTTATGAGTGTGCTAAGTAAAGGTAGGGGAAATAAAAAAAAAGCGGCTGTTTCAAAACGTTACAAAAAAATTAATTTTTCATTCCCAACTCTGAATCTCTAAAACTACTAAAACTAGAAAACATAAGAGAACATCAGTTAAAGTAAAGTAAATTTCCTAAAATATGAGCCTTAATTGAGCTATTTACTTTCGATAGTTCCCGAGATAATAGCTTTTTAAATTGCAATAATTTATAAAACATTCAATGAAAAATAAGTAGTTAGTAAATTTATTTTGAGATAACTATATCACAAAACCAATTCAACGTACAGATGTGTATTAGCATTCAAACTAAAGCTAGTTTAATTTACTATAAAGTAAATTATGATGTTTATCTAAGTAGGCGTAGTAGTTTTCATGATATTAGACAAAATAAATTCACAAAATGTTATTTCTAGTTGTTCGGACAAACTTTTGAGTTATGAAACAATATATCTCAGAAACCATAAAACGTATAGATGTCTGCGAGCACTCAAATTAAAGCTAGTTTATAAAGTAGTTTATGACATTTATCTTTGTAGGAGGAGTCGTTTTCATGATATATTCTAAACTTTAATACGAACAACTAGAAACTTTGTGAATTTATATTCAAATCATAAAAAATACTAGTTCAACAAAAATAAACTACTTTATGGTGCATTAAACTAGCTTTAATTTGAGTGCTAATGGACATCTGTACGTTGAATGAGTTTTGAGATATAGTTTTCTCTAAATAAATTCACTAACTACTTTTTTTTCAGTTAGATTTTTTATGAAATATTTCAATTTCCAAAGCTAACTATTTAATGTAAATAGTTCAAATAAGGCTCATATTTTAGAAACTGTAATTTTACTTTAACTCATGTTCTCTTAAGTTTTGTAGTGTTCTTGGTAATTTTAAAGATATAGAGCTCCGAATAAAAATTGTTTATTTAACGTTTTGAAACAGCCGCCATTTTTTATTCCCACTGCCTATACTTGGCAGACTCATCAGTTTTTACTAGTAATTGTACATAGTTTACATTAAAGTAATCAAAAATTGGGGTGAATTAACTGCCTTTTTTCTCCTCTTGGGCTCTTGTACTAATATCTTACCACATGCTATAGCTGTTTTGTACCTTTTTAATTCATCCATTACCGTTTGGGTGGCCCTTGGTACGTTCTTCGAAGCCGGAGTCGTTTTCATGGCATGCTATCATGGTGGTCTACCGATATGAAAGCATTGCCATTTTTGCTAGTTAATTATAAAACCAAGTTATAATTGTCGTTCTCTCTGTATCTCTGTAACCTTAGAACCAGAACCAAAAACTTGGAAAAGAATTCATGAAATCATTTATAAAATATAAGCTACAATAATAAAAAACTAAGATATTCAGTGTTAGTTACGACAATCTGAAAAAAAAAAATAATACACAATTATAGTAAAATCAGCATCAACCAGCTAGAACATTAAAGACAATCTTTATAGCTTTAAGAAGCAATAAGAGTGTACACTGAAAGGAATAAACAGCTGTCTAATAACAGGAAACCAGCAAAATGTGGAAGACCTCTGACATTCTTCCGGTGATTAGAGTAAGTGGTCTTTGTGTACGAGGACGCTTGGGCATTGACTCGGATAACTGAGGGAGTCGCTCAGCCAGATACAAAATTAAAATAACGCTCTTTGTCAACCCAACATCGTTTAATGAAGTTTTAATTGCACATAACTTCCTTGCAAAGTACTTAACCCCTGACCGTTAATTTGCTAGAGCGATACAATTTGTTTGTTTTTTTTTAAATGAAATACTGAATCGCGTTATTCCACTTTTGGGCTATTGTCTTTTGAAGTTTAGTGATAGATCATCGAGAAAAAGCTTGCAGACATAAAATATAGAAAATTAAATGATATGAGAAGAAGATGGTTGGGACGTGCGGTCAAAATATAACACAAATAAGTTGAGCTAACTCATCCAATTGTGCCGACGTTTTAGCTGGAATGTCTAGCCTTCATCAGGGCTAAGAACACTTTATCTAATATTATGGTTACATATTTCATTAGTTACATATATTTTCTTTCTCTCAATTTTATTATTTTTTCCTTCTATAACTTTAATTTTTTTTAAATTATTAGTATACTAAGGTATTCATATTCCTTTGCATTAGATAACTTCAAATCTTTATTTTATTTCCTTAATTATACTATTTTTACTTACTTATTCAATTACCTATTTATCGATTTTATTTTCCACTTCTTTCATCACTTTAATTTTATTAATTTCATTCTGTACAATTATTCACTTTATGTCATTCTGTTTATATTTTATTTTTTGTATTCATTGGTTATTATCTTGTTCTTTATTCTTAGCACCCCCCAACCATCTTCTCCTCACATAATTTATCTGTGGTCAAATATCTCTCATCATTATAGAAAATTAAGTTTACTTTTAACAAAATAAAAATAATAATTATAATAATATTAAAATAGTTTTAAAAAATAAACGTTAATTTCCACGATATATGATAGATGAGAAAACAAAAAAACTGAAAGGTTCAATGTTTTTTACAAAATAATAAAACAAGACACCCGAAAAAATACCTATGAAACTTAAATTCTTGTTCATAGACTTAAAAACCGAAAATTAGGGCTAAAACAAAAGTTTCTCTTATTAACTCATTTTTTGTCCTAGTTACACTGATTTCATGATATTAGGTTTACTTCATTTAACTTTATATTTCGGATTACTAGAGTGTTCCGAGTAACGAGGTTCGGATTAGCGAGATTACACTGGAGTTGTCGGTGTAAAAGAGAGTGGTCCCTCAACCCTCTGTTTGAGTTACCAACTGGTTTTCGAGGACAATACACACAGCTATTAAGCAAAAGCCACGTAGCTAGGGTTGTTAATTAGTTTACGAAATTGTTAATTAGTGTTTTGTGTGAAACATTGATATAGCTCGGCCACTCCCCTCCTTTCTCTGCAAACATTCTTAAGTCGTAATTGCCCGAGCTGTCAGGCCCGAAAGTAATAGCCGTAGGATTTAAAGATAAGTGAGGGAGGGAGACTGCAGAGGGCGCAGCTGGGGTTCACTGATTATTTCTTGTTTTTAACTCTCTTATTCGAGGTAGTGGCTATGAAATAATTGTCTCAAGAATATATTGGGTGGAAAAACACCGGATAATTGTTCAGATTAAGTTGATAAAGTATGTTAACTACTTTTTCAAATAGTTAAGCTAGAGAAATTATTTTAATGATTCTATATAAATATTGTTTTGTTTTTTATTAAACCTATAGTGGATGGATGCATTTGCCAAGTTTATTTATCACATTCACTTTTTTAGACATGTACACTCATATTTACTTTTGTAATTTTATATATTTATTTTTTTTCTAATTTATAGTTAAGAATTATTCTTGAAATAGTTAGTGCATACGGTATTTCTTGTTATTAAAGCATTTCTAGTTTTAATTTTTTTTTGTTTCTGATATCCATTTTGATATTCTTCATATAATAGCTACAATGAG
The DNA here is from genome assembly GCF_000696795.3 of Halyomorpha halys. NCBI lineage: Eukaryota > Metazoa > Arthropoda > Insecta > Hemiptera > Pentatomidae > Halyomorpha > Halyomorpha halys. Next base: position 280,198 of record NW_027109499.1, read on the forward strand.
TTTCAATGTCCAATCGACTTTTCTCCGATGGTGCTCCTCAAGGTAGTATCCTCGGTCCCATCCCCTACGCAGTACATAGCCGATTTCTCAACCAATCTTAACACAATCTGCTATGTATCTGTCGTCGGGATGCCAGGATAATCGCTGAAGGCAATTATCCAAAAATTAGTTAATTTATTAATTAATTGAAATTGTGTCCTACCAATGATAATAATAGGATTTTTTCCAGGGGTTTTTAGTGTTTACCAGTTACCAATTAAATACCTTTATATTTATAAAATAATGTAACCATTAATTATATAATATAATAAGGGGTGGTATTGGGTAATATAATAGTATGTAAACTATATCAAGGAACAAATTATTTATTTATATTTGATTAATAAATGATATTATATGATGGTGTAATGATAAAATGAAATTATACAATGATTGAATGATCCACATAAATATGGTTTCCCATAAAATATGAATTACACTATAACTCATTACCTAATATATAGATCTGAATGACTACTGAGTTGAGTAACGTGGGTGTCGTCTTGTTTCTAAGTTGTTCCAAAAAAGGGGCGTCACCTTTTGGGAATCTTATTTCCTCATTGGCTATTATTAGCCAGAAGAATACGTTACAAGGGCTCCAAGTGTTTAGTACAGGTGTTGTGTATAAACTATAATTGACCTGCCTACCGACAAAGCCAGTCGGCCATACCTGTTTTAATAGATTTGCTCCCTGTACCCAATCAACGAACTATGAAGTGTCCTTTGACAGGTATCCTACCTCGGCCAGGTATCGGAACATATGGCAAAAACTTTAATAATATAGATAATTGTTAATACATTTATACATATCATACCATCACCACGTATGCTGACGAAAAATGTGTCTTCGCAGTTGATTATAACCCTTTATCTACATCCTAAACTCTCCAATCCCATAGAATAGTCCCGATATAGAAGGATAAAAATAAATTTCAACAATTCCCATCAAATCTTTTTTCCCTGAACACCCATCTCCCTGAACACCCAGCCATACATATAGCATACCTCCTATATGTATGTACCAAATATTCATTAGCATCATTACAGGTGGGTATGGAAAAAAAAATCCCGTCAAATCACCTTTAACCTCCATCGTAAAACTGCCGACTGTCCTACAGTATGCTTTAATAATGTTGCTCTTACCCCTGTAGAACAGATCCGGTACCTTGGACAAACGATTAACTTGGAATCCTCACACAAGAGTGAAAAAACGAAACTGCAGGTCGATTTGGACTATTGGACAGCACTTACTAGACAAACGATCTAAAGTTCTAATCCATTACAAAAGACTGATCTAGATGACTACAATAAGGCCTATTTGGACATACGAAATTGAGCTTTGGGGCTTCACTAAACCTTCAAATTCCTCTCTTATCCAATCCTTACAATGTAATATCCTTCGTGAAATCCTCAATACTCCTTTGTCACAAATCAAATCATACATAAAGACCTTAATGTTCCCTATGTAACCAATCTAGCCCGAACCAGATATCATTCCTTCCATTATTAACTCCCTAACCACCCAAACCAACTAGTTTCTAACCTTGCTCCCTCTGCTATTCCTGATAATCCCCCCTCCCGATGTGCCTGAAAAGAAGATGATCCAAAGACCTTCTAATGTAGAAATGTTATTAGTGTGCTATCAATGGGTAGTTTCTCTACGTACCTGGATTACTCTATTATAATCTTAGATTAAATTTACTGAACGTATTTTTATGAAAGTACAGTTTTAAATATCAATAAATAATATATATATTATTTGTTCAACTACATAGATACAACAAAAGTAATAAAATTGAATGGACTCCGAGGGGTAGGTCATGTAGCCATGATTTATATGCCAGCTATCCTAGGAACCCACTTACACGAGAACAGAATCATCAATGGGATCAACCAGAGAGTGGAACATTGTTCGATAAATGTTTTATGTTGTGGAAAGAATCTTCAAGAATAAAACGATAGTCTCCATGAAGTCATCATTAGAATCCTATAAATCCAATTTTATACTAATATTTACGTACAGTTTACAAGGAATCTTTTTACTGAATCATTGACTACGAAGCATTGAAGTAAAATATAATCTTCAGATCTAATTTCTCATGAAATCAAAAAAAGAATAATCAGAAGATATTACATTTGTGATACTATAAAATTATTAGGAGTAAAATAAGCTGAAAATGCTATAAAGAAGATAACCTATGATGGTTGGACGCGTTAAAAAATTAAAACAATCCTTTCACAAGGCTGATATACACCAGACTATAGGGAGAAAGCATTACCTCACCCATAAATAAGTGTTAGTTTAATCTTTCTCAGACATGGAGCTTTTGAACTGTCAGGTAAAACCGAAAATCCTTACATTTATAGAAACTGGCTTGTATAACCGAAGAAAAATGGGTTTCATTTATAAACGTTTAAGAAAAAAATGTCTACTTCTCTTTTTGTCAGATAAAGGAATTAAGACACAAATTACTAAAAAAAATTTAAAGATGGTTATGCTTGGACTAGTTGGTAGTGATTGGCCCAAAAATAACACATTGTATCCAAGACTATAATAAGGGACCTCGTTGATAATAACCACATATCAATTAACAACAAAGACATTAAAAGTATCAAAAATAAATCAATTTATTTAGCTTTAAGTTGGTTTCATAGTTTCATAATAAAATAAAGTTTACTGGCCTAACTTTCATAAAAACCTGTGGTAAAATTAAGATATTATAGCCAATTTAAGACAGTAAATTGAAAATATTTACTTCTAGAAACAATGTATATATTAATGTCTAAGTATATAGATCCTTTAACCTAGGAGTCTTTTAAGAGAATATAGAAGTTAAAGGGTCTATGTACCATGAAATAAATATTGTACAATAAAAATTAAGTGCCTCATATGTACAAAATAATTTTATAAAAAAACTTTCTGGTTTTATAAATTCATATTTGATTTTATTAAAAAACAAAGAAATAGAGAAAACATAAATATATATGTATAGAAGTTTAGCTTCAGGCTCTAATCTATTCTCACCTTTAAATAATGACTAAGTAATGTTAACACATGGTTTATAAAAAAATAACCGCTGATACTGTTTTTATTTAGTTTTAAGATATAATGTATTATTTAATTTGAATTTGCCATTAATAAAGATATTTTAACTATAGCAAAAAAGTTTATCGCCTTGAAGTGTATCTCTACCACAAGATTAAATATACATATCAATTTAAACACTACGCAAAAACATGCATAATCACAATTATGTATAAAAGGAATTTCACTCATTGATTTTTCAATAAAGAACAATACTTGAGCAAGATTATTGCAAAATAAGCATGTGAATTCTTAAAGCATGCATTTTATTTTATTATATGTGCATATGAAACAGTGATAGTTTTCAAGAAAGGTTGACATTCACTAGTTATGGTCGACTTACAAAGAGGAACTTAGTGTAAGTCGAATAGTCAAATTTAAAAACACGTTTTCACTGGAGAAAGTCAGCATCGCCTACAATGCTATAGGGAAAGTTCTAAAGAAATTGTAGTAGTAATCGAGCGTACCTCTTTTCCGCTATAACGAATGTATTGTTTTTTTCAATCTTAGCTATCAACTTATTTTACTTTTTTTTTGGGGGGGGGGGAGGAAGGGAGGTCACTCTTGTGAAGATTTATATTAAAAAAGACATCAACCTTATCATAACAGAATAGGTAGTAAATTAGAATTGAAAAGAATAATAAAGAAAATCTAAAAATTCCTTTAACATGGGGGATATATATATATTTTTATACTTGTTAGTAATTATAAAAAAAAAAATTTTACTAGGTGTAGTCACTACTAAAATTAAATACTTACAAACAGTGAATAACAAACGTTTTCACCTTACCTGTAAAAAAAAAAATTAAATTAAATCTGAGGTGAATTAACATATATATTTTAATCATTTATTGAAAATAAAGTAATTTTTCAGGCTCATTGGTAACCGTTACTAATGGTCCAAGTATTCAATCATACCATAATACATATTAAATAAGAATAAATAATAATTACAATAAAAATAAATGTAAAATGAAATGGATAGCAGCTATGGTGGATTTTTTCATCGAAGTTATTAATATGGATATGTTAAACAATTTTTGGCAGATAAGATTTAATTATTGTTAAATTATTTATGGTTACGTTAAAAACTTATATTATTATTACAATAGGTACCTTTACAATATTAAAACAACTATTTGATATATATGCATTTATACATACGTATTTTCAGATACATCAGTTAAAATTTGGTCCATTTTGTTCTATGACACATACCAGAACAGAGGAGTGATCTGGGATCAGAGCCCGAACACATGGAGGAGAAGAATAACAATGAACTTCTTGCAGAGATTGGTCAATCTCAATAATATGAAGGCAAGGGATGGGTGGGGGGTACATGTGGCTCGAAGTAGTCCATCAGGATAGTAGTATAGTAGGCAAGAGACCACATGGGAGACCAAAAACCAGATGGATAGACAAAATCAACAAAGTGCAAAAGAGCTGCATGCAGAAAACAGGAAAGGAGAAGACCAAGATAGGCAGGTGTGGAGAAGGCAGGTTTGGGTGGCCAAAGATCTACAAGGTCTCTAGAACCAACAGAAAAAATAATCTATACATCAACATTTTTTATTTTTTTATTAGGGGGCAGCGGTAGCTGCGTGGTAACGCGCCAGTCTACCAATCCACAGGTTGTGGGATCAAATCCCGGTCCCACCCGTCGTCCCGTTGGCCCGTTAGCCAATGGGTGGCACTCACAAAAAATAGGCGTGGGAGTGACGAACCCACCCGGCGAAAAAAAACACGTCAAGAAATGCGCGATGTATTTCCTAATATTGGGAATATTACCTCCTAATATTGGTAAATACATCGCGGACTTAGGCCTCCATGGTCTCTGTTGTGGCCATAAAGTAAAGTAAGTATTTTCTTATTAGTTAGGATTTGTTGTTACTAAATATTATGTAATAAACGAAAAAAATGTCTGATAAATATACTAAAAATCTTTATTGAAATCAACCTTATTTTTAAATAACAAAAAAATATATAATTGTTTTAAAATAATTCAAGTCCGGCTTCGTTATAATTCAAAAAGAAGAAGTTATATTTGAATTCGAAAATTTTATTATTTAACTGAAAAAGGTATACTTGATATGGAAAAGTTTTTACTTAAAATATAAAAGGTCTCAATTGAGATGAGAAAAATTTCAGTTGAATTGGAAAAGGTTATAATTGAAATGGAAAAGCTCACGCCTGACTTGGAAACGGTTATATTCAGGTAAAACTACTAATGGACAACAAAGTACTAATGAATAAAACATTTATGGCTCGCTCAATTAAATATCAAATTATGTGAAGAAAGAATAGTAATTAAAATGCATAATTATGCAAATTACACATGCAAAATGCACCTAGAGAATATTTATTAAACTCTCATCAGGGAAGGCTAGAGGCAATTGGTCAGCTTCTCCATTCAAGTCATGAGTGTATGCAGCTCAAGTCACTTATTCTCTACTGGCCCTCAACACCAGTGACGCAGCTGTGAGAAAAGCGCTGGGATCTCTTGAATCCTTGCTCTACCTTCCACACGGGGTGGTTAGGGTTGGCTCAGAGTTCTCAAGCAGAATGTAAATATTAAAATTTAACTATCTTTTTCTTGTTCATACATTTTTTATTTCATTTTACATATTGATAGATTATTCAGAGTAAACCACAAAGTTCCTATTCACCCCTCTATTCTTAGTCCGCTGGTGTTCCTCAAGGTAGTATCCTCTGTCCCATCCTCTACACCGTCTATACAGCTGATATCTCAACCAATCTTAAAAATATCCTCACCACCTATGCCGATAATCCATGTGTGCTCGCTCACAGTTAATAACCCTTTATTTACATCCCAAACTCTCCAATCTCATATCAAAACCTTTGAAGGACGGTGCCGAAATCGGAGGATAAAAATAAATTCCAACAAATCACCTTTACCTTTCGTCGCAAACCTACCGATTGCCCTACAGTCTCCGTTGCTCTTACCCCTGTACAAGAGACCGCTACCTTGCATTACACCTGGGTAAACGACTATTCTGGGATCCTCACAGAAGCCTGAAAAGATAGGAAACTGAACGCCGATTTCAACTATTACACCACTTAATGGAAAAACGGTATAATCTTCCAATTCCTTACAAAAGACTGATCTACATGACTGTAATAAGGCCGAATTTGACATACGAAGTTGAACTTAGTCACAAATAAAATCATACAAGCCCTTAATGTTCCATATGTAACCGAATTAGCAGATATCATTCCTTTTATTATAAACTCTCTAACCACCCAAACCCACTACTTTCTATCCTTGTCTCCTCTTCCATCCTTACAATCCTTCGAGGCGTCTGAAAAGAAGATGGCCACGAGACCTGTTAATGTGAAAACGTAATTAGAGTGCTACCAATGAGTAGTTTCTCTAAACGCCTGTATCACTCCATTATAACTGAGATTAAATTTACTGAATGTATTTTAATGTACAGTTGTAAATATAAATGAAGATATTAAAAAAAAATATTATTATTTGATTAAATTTTTGATATAGATTTATAATTTTTTTTCATACAAAACATGATAGTTTTTCTTTTATTTATATAATTCTTCAATATTATTTTTTCTTTTAATTCAGTGAGTTCTATTGACCTTTTTCTCATGTTTCTGTATTTTTTCTTTTGTTCTTCTATTTCTGTATACATTATATGAATTGGTATTTGAACACTACTGCCCTTGATTTGCGGCAGATTATATTAATCTGTAAAAAATGTTCATATTTTATTCCAGTTATGTTGAATACCAAATAAAGAAATCTGAAATATAAGTAAACATTGTAATATAAAACTAAAACAAAAACAGAAAATTATCAGGCATTCTTAAGGAAAACAGCATTTAAGGAAGTTGAAGATGAATGCATGACAATGAGAAACCGTGGACGTTTTTAGGTAGCAGTTGAAGCTACACCTAGCAGCAAAAACAGCTCTCAACCACAGCCCTTCTGCTACCACAGCACTTCTTTATTTAACCAACCCGTCGGCATCAGCGGCTTTACAGCTGCAACTCAGGCTGAGCTCAGATTTAAAAATAAAAACTGAGTTTCTATACCATTTGAATACAAGTAATCTAAACACTGGTATCAGTAGTAGGACCTGAGGCTGTTAATTTATAGTTAACATTGTCCTTGATGGATAGCCAGGTTGGCTGAAACGTTAAACATTTGAAGTATTAATAAAAAGTGTTGAAATTTAATTCAACGTGTATTTTTTAAAATTAATAAACTAGAACAACTAATAATATAATATATAATATAAATTAATTATTTATCAATTTATATAGCTAATTGGTATGATGGCTTTCAGCGGAAACTTCTTAAAGCCAACTTTTCGTAGCTCCACATTCAGAACATTTAGTACAAGAGCCAAGAAATTACTAATGTCACCTCAATTCTTTATCACTTTAATGAAAACTATCTACAATTACTTTTCAAATTGATGAGTCTGCCAAATATAGCTGGGGGAAATAAAATAATTCGTATGATTCAAAAAGTTTAAAAAAAAAATTATTCAGAGCTCCATATCTTTGAAACACCACAAGAAAATCTAATAGGTCTTCATTTAAAATAGAGTTAATTTTCTAATATATGAGCTCTAATAGAGCTGTTAACATCCAATAGTTCCCGAGAAACAGTATAAAAAGCAACATTTTATAAAATATATATTTTTTTTTTTAAGAATTTATTTATTGATATTTACAACTGTATACACATAAGTACAACAAGTAAATTTGCTGTAGGTGACATAGTAACATGATAAAAAAATCTGGAGAATCTACCCACTGATAGAACTCCAATAACATTTCTAGAGAAGAAGATCTCGAGGACATCTTCTTTTCAGACGCCTAGGAGGATTATTAGGTAATGAAGGAGAAGCCAGGTTAGAAACAAGTAGATTTGGGTGGTTGAGAAGTTTATTATGGAAGGAACGGTATCTGGTTCTGGCCAAATCGGCAACATATGGAATATTGAGGTCCTGATGGATGACTTGATTTGTGACAAAGTAAGGAACATTAAGGATTTTACGAAGGATTTTTATAAAATATATTCTGAAAAATCAGTAGTTAGTGAATTCATTGTAGGATAAATTTTAGTAAATTTACTCTACTTTAAATGATGCTCTATCAGGATTTTAGTCTTGTAGGTAGTTTTAACGATAAGTAGCTCCGAATGAAAAAAAAATTGTTTTTTTTCTTTTTGAAATAGTTGAAATTTTATATTTACCCTAACTATACTGGACAGACTCGTCAATTTTACCAGTAATTATACGTAGTTTGAGTACGTATTATGGTTTCTGAGACAAATTTTCCCACAATAAATTCCCTAGCTTCTGATTTTTAGTGATGTATTTCTTGAAATGGTGCTTTTCGAACAACTATAACTCGAGAAATATTGCACGTAACCAACTTTACTATAGCTCATATTTTAGAAAATTTACTCTACTTGAAATGATTTTCTATTAGGTTTTCTAGTTTTGTAGGTTATTTCAAAGATCTTGAGCTCCGAATAATTTTTTTTTTTCTATTTGAAATAGCTGAAATTTTTTATTTCCCTACCTATACTTGACAGATTCATCAATTTTGACTATTAATTACACATAGTTTTCATTAAAGTAATCAAAAATTGGGTTGAAATAACTGTTTTTTTTTCTCTTATTTGACTCTTGTAGTAGATTAGATTAAATTTTTATTCAGGGCGATCAAGATCTAGGTTATTACACCCTTTTTACTTCATCTATCTTGTTGTCTTTGATATTTGATAGTTGAATGTAGACTATTTCTTTTTTACACTGGTCGATATTGGTGGATTATATTTTAGTATAAAGTTGAGTTTCTTTCAGAAATTTCATTATTTTGTCTATGGATTCTGGTGAGTCATTAAGGGCCAATTCTCTTGTACGAGGAATTTTATTATTTTCGAAGGCTTGACGAAATGATGAGCATTCTTCAATTATATGCTTTATCGATAATGGGGACTGACAGGTTTGGCATATAGGTTGGTCCTCTTTTGTGATTAAGTGGATGTGTGTTAATTTGGAATGTCCTATTCTTACTCTCGCAACAACCACTTCTTCTCTTCTGTTTCCCCTTATGGCACTTGTTCACTTGTATTAATTGCACAACGACTTTTGTAATACTAAGAATAGAAACTGAAGTTTTATTAACTAACAATGCTAATTTGTTTTATTTTTTCAGGGGTATATCAAAGGTACCTTCATATATTAAGCACAAATAGAATATAATTGACAAGAGATTCGACCATCACGCGGAGGACAGCAGACACAACTAACCACACCGACACCCCAACCGCAAACGGTGACCAGCATAATTTATTCCTAGACCACTTAATTAGTCCACTGAGACCTTGATCGAAGAGCTGCACGCAAGCCCAATTTATGGCTACTCGTAAAGTTTGACTTTTTATTTGAGTGGCAGAAAGCATAAATGCAACGGGCTGTCACGACTGACGGAAATATGCAAGATGACCTTTCGATAACGTTCTTCCCAAAGTACTCATTAATTTCGAATGAACAAGTCAATTACCCGTTGTAAAGTGGTCCAAATAGAAAAGCCTTATCTTCAGTTATAAAACACGACAAGAGACTGTTTTTTCCAGATAATATTAAATAACTTGAAACGCAAATACTTTTAGCTATTTTTTATTTAATTCATTGTTAAACGACTGACATGGAATCCTCATACAAGACTAAAAATACATGAAACTGCTCGTCGATTCCGACTATTACAACATTTACTAGACAAACGGACTAAATTGCCAAACCATTACAAAAGACTGATCTACATTACTATTATAAGGCCTATCTGGATATACGGAGTTGAGCTTTGGGGCTCAAATAAACCATCAAATTCCTCCCGAATCCAATCCTTACAGTCCAAAATCCTTCGTAAATTCCTTAATGCTCCTTACTTTGTCACAAATCAAGTCATAATTGAACTATTAATAAGAAAATTATCGCTCTTAGACTGGAAATGAAGAGGAAAATATTGATGATTTATTTTTTTAAAATAACTAATAAGTATAACTACATAAATTTTAAAAATTTATATTTTTCACATAAAATGTTCGTGTAAAATAATTCACGGATTATGATTTAGAAATGATTACAAGTGCTAAGATAAATTAATTCGTTCGGGTTGAGGCTGTATAAAATGCTGTAAGGTGTAACTCACGCCGCTGAATTAATGGTCTGAAAGAAAACATCTCAACATAATTAATGGTTCAAGCTGCTGGGGTTGTAGGTGTAGGTGTAGGTGACAGCAAATTTACTTGTATATATTTTTATACAGTTGTAAATAACAATAAATAAATTATTTTAAAAAAATCATTGTTATGTATATTCCTAAAATTGTTTAATTTATTCTTTTATTTTATTTATATGTTCTCTGAGTAATAGTTGTTATCTTTTATTGTTTTTAGCCCTGATGAAGACCTGAAATTCAGGTCGAAACATGGCACAAATAAATATTGAATATTTAATATTTAAGAGAAGCAAATGGTTGGGGGGAGGAGGGGATGTGGTCAGCAAAGAAACACAAATAAATAAAAAAATATTTATTCCTGTCAACGTTTCGACCTGAGTTTCAGTTCTTCATTAGGACTATAAAACAAAAAGAGATAACAACCATCATTAAGAAAAACATAAAATTTAATAGAAATAATAAACTAATAAAATTGGAAATATACATAACAATGAATTGAAAATAAAAAATAGTTGATTAATAACCATGTTAGTTTATTATTTCTTTTTAATTTTATGTTATTCTGAATGATAGTTGTTATCTCTTTTTGTTTTATAGCCCTGATGAAGACCTGAAACTCAAGTCGAAACGTCGGCACGAATAAATATTGTTTTGTTTATTCGTGTTTTTTTTTTACTGATAATTTTCCCCACTTATTAATTTACGGTCAACTATCTACACCTCATTATCCATCCTTTATTTTCAAACTTGATGATGGCAGTTCTAATTGATTTGCAGCTCGAACCGAATCGGTCACACTTTGAACAAATATTATTTCAAGGGCGGTCGAAGGCCAGCGTACATTTTCTCGTTCCCAGATCCATTAGCAAACAGACGAAGGCCGAAGCGGTACAATTTATACTGACTAAGAGAAAGAATTGAATAAACTCTGGAGAGGAACATTGAATAAGGGCGCGAAGGTCTTGGCGTTATGTAATTCAGCCCTCAATATCTGCGGCACGTTCCCGAGGGGTCGGCAAGCCGCCTAACCGCCCCGCTGTTTGCCCTCTCTCTTATCTTTATTGCTTTTATATTACCTTGGAAATACTGAAATTTGTAATTTTTATACATTTTTTTTTCTTTTAGACAAGGCAGTACTTAATTAGATTTCTCTAGAGTGCCCAACCTCCTTCGGCCCGGTAAACCATCCCTCTCTCCTGGAAGAATAGAAACTTTTAAATTACTTTTCGGGCTTTAATAAAAATTAACCCTTTTAAATAATCCGTGGGAAAGTTTGTTATGAAAGAAGGAGTTCCGAGAAGGCCTCCTTGCTCCTTGGCCAAAGTGGGGCATGAATAAGGTTAAATATAATGTTTGAAGAGGAATTTAATGGCCTCTTTTCTACTCAACGCTTTACAACAGCTCCGCTGGAATTAATAAAATTATTCCTAACATAAAAAAATTTTCTTTCGAGCAAATTAACAATCATTCAATAAAAATTATAATTTGTGAACCTAATTACTCTCATTATATTATTTCAATTTCTTGAGGCATGTAATTATTTATTAAATAAATCAAAAATTGTATCCTTTTTAGTCTCAACACTTTTTATTTCAACAGTCCAACGTTTCGGCCATTTCAGACACCCTCAAGGACATCTTCAATTATAAATTCTTCCCCACATTAAAATTTAAAATTTGTAGTGATTTGGTGGATAATTTTAAAGAAGATTTAGATATTTATGGTTTTAAATAAAAAAATAGGTTTTTAACTTAAGCCTGTGAAACAAATTTTAAATTTTAATGTGAGAAAGAATTTATAATTTAAGATGTTCTTGAGGATGGCTGAAATGGCCGAAACGTTGGACTGTTGAAATATAAAGTGTTGAGACTAAAAAGGATACAATTTTTTATTTATTTAATAAATAATTACTCTCTTCATTATAACGCTAGTAATAATACTAAAGTAAAATGGCAGACTTGTTCCACCATTATTATTTATTTATTTTTAACTTAGGTAAATCTATTAATGCTTTAGAAAAATCCACATTTAACTCTAGACAGATAACAGCCTGGTGGGCCTTACGTGGTTGATATAACAGTAAAAGTTTTTTGTTTAACAGTCGATTATCGGTGGAGGTAGATTAGAGTCTAGTGCAAAAGACACCCCTAGCTATTTACAACGCTATAAATACTGAACAATTGTGAATAATAACGGTGAATTATAATAT
>NW_027109499.1:292860-293698 GCF_000696795.3 Halyomorpha halys
ATTCAATAAAATAAATAATTGACTACTAATGTGAAAAAAAAATGAGTTAGTTTGGGAAAAAGATGAAGAAAAAAATAAATAAAATCGTTCTAATGTCAATTATATAAATAGACAAATATAGAATTCTTAACAAGATGTCCTGCAGCAGCCTGAGTTTCAGTATTCGAGATGAGGATGGATTTCGCAAGTTGTAAGTTATTGCTCCTTTAACTGTCAGTAAACCGAGGGGCATTTACTGCGATTCTTAGGACCTTATTTCTAAATTATTGTAGTTGTTTTTTTTTTTTCGTAATGAAAATTTAATCATTGATATAAACAATTTAATGTTAGTATACATCAATAAAATTTTTAATTATATTATATCAAATTATTAATGTAAATAATTTAATATAACACATTAGTTTAAATGTACGATACATCCGTTCTGAAAAATATATAAAACAGATTAGTTTTACACACAAAAAAAATTAAATTGAAGTAGATATAATCTTATTATATTGATTATATAAAACGTTATAATGTACGTTATTAATAATTAAATTATATAAAACGTCAGTAATTTTAATAGGCATCTTCAATTTGAGTTTCACATTAATGCATACTAGTTTTATTTTTCGTAGAACGATACATTTTGATCACTCTTTGAAAAAATTTTAAATTTGGAAATAAATATTTAAAAAAATTTAAATATAATAAATATATATTATATATATTTTTTTTCATGTATTGGTCCTATGCTAAAGTAAAATGTTCGTGTAAAATAATTCACGGATTATGATTTAGAAATGATTACAAGTGCTAAGATAAATTAATTCGTTCGGGTTGAGGCTGTATAAAA
>NW_027109499.1:296418-304808 GCF_000696795.3 Halyomorpha halys
AATCTATCTTTAGTAGTGAGGCTGGTCCACAGTTAGGCGGGCAGAGAGTACTCCCTAGTGAAAACAAATTAATAAAATATTGATGGTAAATTGAATACACTAGGTGGAATATATTAATTTTCGCAGTAACTTAAATAACATTCTGAAATAATAACCTCATATTATGAATATCATAAAACATATATTCTCATTTCAAAGACTATTTAATTGTATAGGAAACTAAATTTATTACCTTTTTTTTAATATATCTTTATTGAGATTACAACTGTACATAATAATACATCCAATAAATCTGATGTAAGATTATATTGGCATTACAAAGGCGTGTAGAGAAACTACCCATTGGTAGCACTTTAATAACGTTTTTACATCATAAGGTCTCGTAGACATCTTCTTTTCAGGCTCCTCGGGGGACTGTCAGGAATAGAAGAGGAAGCAAGGTTAGAAAATAGTGAGTTTAGGTTGTCAGTGAGGTTACAATGGAAGGATTGGTACCTGGTTCTGGCTAGATCGGTTACATAAGGTACATTAAGGTCTTTAGGGATGATTTTATTTGTAACATAGGATCATTCAGAATTTTGGATAGGATACGAGAGGAATTCAACGGTTTACTGGAGTCTTTTGTAATGGATTGGAAGTTTAGACCGTTTGCCTAGTAAGTGCTGTAATAGTAGGAATCAACGTGCAGTTTCCTGTCTTTTCAGTCTTTTCAGACGATGAAGAGCAAAAGTGATTTAATCTTTATTTTTTATTTTCAAAAAATAAATATTAGACAGAAAAAAATTGTATGATATAATATAAATCAAATATTTATACGTTTATAAATGATGTTAAACTAACTAATATTTCTATTTATACCATAAACCATTTTTATTTTTAATAGCAGTTACTTTTTAACAAAACCGTTATAAAAGTTATCTCTGAGAAGAGTTAGGCTATTAAATCCATAAATGTTTATGCAGAGAACATAATAAAATTAGAAATTACTTCATTATAAAACTGGTCCATACTTTTAATGATAATTATAGTATTAATATAAAAAAAAAACTACAACAATAACAACAATTCAAGACCATAGCCTACTAAAGTGTTGCTTGAAAGCACCTTTTAAGCCCTTATTCATCCTTATCTGCAAAAATTAAGAAGGATTAAGCTTTATTAGTCGCATTTTGGCTAATTTAGGTTAATCCCTAATCCCTAGCCCTTCCTTTTTCATCATATTTAAACTAAGGATCCTCGTGCCCCTTTTAATCTAAAGCGGAAACCCCAGCAGCTTGAACCATTAATTATGTTGAGATGTTTTCTTTCAGACCATTAATTCAGCGGTGTGAGTTACACCTTACAGCATTTTATACAGCCTCAACTCCAACGAATTAATTTATCTTAGCACTTGTAATCATTTCTAAATCATAATCCGTGAATTATTTTACACGAACATTTTATGTGAAAAATATAAATTTTTAAAATTTATTTAGTTATACTTATTAGTTATTTTTTAAAAATAAATCTTCAATATTTTCCTCTTCATTTCCAGTCTAAGAGCGATAATTTTCTTATTAATAGTTCATTTAAAAGAGAACAAATCGCCTTACAGCGTACTTTAATAATAACCCACTTATTACTGTCAAACAGATCCCTTACTAATTAGTACAGGAGCCCAAGAGAAGAAAAAAGACGGTTAGTCCACCGAAATTTTTGATTACTTTAATGAAAACTATGTATAATTACTAGTCAACATTGATGCCTGCCAAGTATAGGTCGGTGAAATAAAATATGGCAGCTGTTTCAAAACGATAAAAAAAATTCATTTGGAGCTCTATATCATTAAAGCTACCAACAACACTAGAAAACCTAATAGAAAATCATTTAAAGTAGAATAAATTTGAACCTTAATAGACCTGTTTCCGTTCAATAGTTCGCGAGAAATAGCTTTTTAAATTGCACTGAAAAATCAATAGTGAATTTTTTTTTAATAATTTATTTATTGTTATTTACAACTGTATAACAAATAAATTTGCTGTAGGTGACATGGTGACATGATACAAACATGTAGAGAATCTGCCCATTGATAGAACTTCAGTAACATTTCTAGAGATCTCGAGGCCATCTTCTTTTCAGACACCTAGGAGCATTATTAGGTAAGGAGACCCCAGATTAGAAACAAGTGGATTTGGGTGGTTGGGAAATTTTCCATGGAAGAAATGGTATCTGTTTTTGGTCAAATCGGCAACATATGGGACATTGAGATCCTGATGGATGACTTGATTTGTGACAAAGTAAGGAGCGTTAAGGATTTTACGAAGGATTTTGTACTTTAAGGGTTGGATTCGGGAGGAATTTGATGGTTTAGTGGAGCACCTAAGCTCAACTCCGTATGTTCAGATAGGCCTTATAATGGTCACGTAGATCAGTCTTTTGTAATAGTGAATTTATTCTGAGAAATCTATATCTCAAAAACTATCCGACGTATCGTCTGTTAGCACTCAAATGAAAGTTAGTTTAATGAGCTATAAAGTAGTTTATGACGTTTATCTCCGTAGGATTAGTAGTTTTTATGATTTCGACAAGCTAAATCCACAAAAAGTTGATTTATAGTTGTTCTAATAAGATTTTTGAAAATAGCATAAAAACTAATACCCCTACGAATATTAACGTTATAAAAAGCTTTATAGTACATTAAACTAAATTTAATTTGGGTTCTGGCTGACATCTTTACGTCCTAACTACTGACTCTAACTCTTTCAGTCCATTCTTTAATGTTGCAAATTGAAAAACTCGGAAGTTATTTAACGTAAATAGCTTTATTAGGGATAATGTTTTAGCCAATTTACTCTACTTTAAATGATGTTTTCTTTGGTTTGCTAGTGTTGTTAGTAGTTTTAATGATATAGAGCTCCGAATAAAACATGTATTGTTATTATCGTTTTGAAACACCCCCAAGTTTTTTACAATTCACATCACATTTACTTGTCGTTCATACTTAACACAGTTGTAAATATCAATAAATACATTTTTTAAAAAATGAAAAAAATTGTTCTAGAGAAAAAGAAGATTAGTACGCAAGACCGCTTGAAAATAAAATGGATGAGCTTTTGACAATTACAATAAAGTTACATTTCGCAAATAATAATAAATAAATAAAAAATATGGCTATTTCTTTACATTAATTACGTTTAATTAAGTTTTGTAACTGTCTTAGAAACATCTTATGGCACTTAAATAATGGATTTTGTTGGTGCCTACCTACAATAAGAGTTTCATTCAAAAATAATAATAGAAAAAAAAATTAAAAATAGGCGTTCCTGAAAAATGTCTTTAAAATCCCTAAATGGTTCTAGGGCGATTATTTTTACGAACAGTACAACCCTCTTAACATGAAATATCTTTAAAAGTCAATGTGATACTCCAAAATCACTTTTGAAAGTCGGGCAAAATTAAAAGATCACTCCGGAGTAAAATTGAGGATAATGTATTACAAGAAGGTAGAAGACATAAGTTTCGACTTTGTTATTATTGATTAATATCAAAGTAATTTATGTGTATTTTGATTTATTAAAATCTAGTTTATATAAAAAAAAAAAGGTGCTCGAGTATAACTTTTCAACGTTTATGAATTTTTTTGCACACACATATTTTGTCTAAAACATATACTACCTGTTTCAATTCTTTTTCTTATAATCAACTGGAGAAAGTCCTTTAAGAATTTATTTTAAAAAACGAATATTGTTTTTTTATATCACCTGGACTGACTCTTTATAACTACTAAATGCAGTAAATCTTAAAATAAACATTTTCTAATCAGTTAGTATTAGTATAACAAAGATTTGCAAACGATATTGAACACATAACTCGGTTACTTAGCATGTTGATGACTGAAAAATTAGCAATATTTTGCTAAGTTAATTTATTTTTGTAATCCCTCCTACTATTACTTTGTTATTTTAGAACTTTTTGTGGGAACATTAATTTTTATGATGGCCTTTTGAGACTCGATTACAGATTTTGGCTTCCTCCAACCGCTTCTTCCTTACAGTGTGGTACGCTAATAGTATATTTCAATATTTCTACTAACTTTGAGTTTTTTAGTGCATATTTTACGTTTTCTTATTACGTAATTTATGGCATATTAAGGGGGGGAGGAGTTTATTGCATGTAAATCCGAGCCTTGATTAGAACTAAACGTATTAAATGTTTATTTTTAAGTGAGATTATATTTTGAAAATCGAGAAAATAATTAATAATTTTAAATATTTAATCTGGATTATCTCTCTAGGAAGTCTGGTGAGTCAATTCATTTAAAATTTTTTGAGGTTAATGACGTCCATTTTTGAATGAATTATCTATTAATTATTCATTACATTGTACAACGTTTCGGGACCACTGTCCCATATTCATGCACTTTAAAACCTATAACAATAATAAAACTAACATAACACCAATCTTCATCCTTATATATTTTAATTTATACAATAATATTCACCTCATGATTTCGTATGGGAAATCATGTCAACCATTTGTGCATCTTCACTTCTCTCTGGCACAGCCATCACTCTACATTTCTTACTACCTCTTTGGACCTTATCTCATGTCCAGTGTGCTGTTTGGTTACCTCCCTGTTTTTTATAAGTCCTGTTTTGTATTTAATATTAACTTAGTGATTTTTTTATTTTTTACATAAACCTGTTTATTTCATCTGATTTTTATTCGTTGTACGTTTGAAACGTTGTATAATGTCATGAATAATTAATAAATAATTCATTCAAAAATGGAAGTCATTAACCTCAACAAATTTTAAATGAATTAAATATTTAAGTGTTATCCTTACATAGTAAAGGAATTTGGAAAATTTATTAACAAAGAGTTATTAAAACAATATATATTTTTTAAAGTAAATAAATCTCAAAGTATTAAATAAAGTTGCAGAATTGAGATTTCTCAATATTTATGTGGAAACATTTTTATTAAAAGAGCAATAACGAATGATAGAGTTCAGTTGAAAGAGCTTATACGTAACACATATCTACGTTTTAATTTCAGGAATAAACCAGTAACTTCGGTTTTTTCTGATGAAGTAAAGCCTTTCCACAAAATAGCTAAAGTAAATTATAAACTACTCTCATAAATAAGTTATGAAATCATATTGTAAAGTACAAACTCTATTCCGCACACTGAATAGGTAAGGCGAAACAAAAACTTTTAATTTATGCTTCCTATAAGATGGCATCTGAGGGGAAAAAGTTTAGAACCGAAAAGTCGAACTTTTCACAACTTTCTTCCACAGTTCTTATGCGATCAGTAAGTAAAACTGTATTGTTTTACGGCAAACTCAAAACTTGAGCAGAGTTTGAAATTTAATAGAGTGAAAGTAAAGTAAACCAAGTTTTGGTATTGTAAAACATAAGAAAGAAAAATGGGGGAGTGTCTTTGAAGTTTTAAAGATATTATAATTTTAAATAAATCAATGTTAAACTAACCCAAACCTAAGCAAGATTGGCAATTTCGTTAATAGAAGATATAGTTTAAAATCAAATACAACCATTGGAATCTATCAAACAAGAGTAAGGCAATAAATTATGTATGTTTGTGAATTCTAGGGTATGGGTTCCTATATGAAATAAAAAAAATACAATCATTCCAAAACGAAAACACTAAGAGTCGCAGTAGGTTCTATGTAGTTGATTTAAGAGAAATATTCGGGAATTATAATTAAAATCAATAGAAGTATTAACCAAAAATTGTTTTGTAAAATCCAATTCCCAGTTTTCAGCACTTAAATGTGCAGTACAGCATGAATGGGAAGTTAAAACGGGAATCTAACTTCATCTCCAAGACTAGTATAAGACATTCTACTATGAACTGTATATTTATCTGTTTTTATTTATTTATTTTTTTTACATTATTTATTTTATTCACAACTGTAAAAGCATTTTTACAACCAGCGAATGAGATGTAGAGAGAAAAAAAAATCCCATGAAGGCATGAAGGTTAAGGTCATCCAATGGCGCCTCTCCATTAAAATTATGCTATTTACAACTGTACATTATAATACATTTAGTAAATCTGATCTAAGTTAAATTGGAGTGTTACAGGCGTGTAGAGAAACTACACATTGGTAGCACTCTAATGACATTTTACATTAGCTGGTCTCGTGGCCATCTTCTTTTCAGGCGCCCCGGAGGATTCAGGAATGGAAGAGGATGCAAGATAAAAAACTAGGGGGTTTGAGTGGTTAGAGAGTTTATAATGGAAGGAGTGATATCTGGTTCGGGCTAGATCGGTTACATAGGGAATATTGAGGTCTTTATGTATGATTTTATTTGTGACAAAGTAAGGAGCATTGAGGATTTTACGAAGGATTTTGGATTGTAAGGATTGAAAACGAGAGGAATTCGAAGGTTTAGTGGAGCCCCAGCTGAACTCCATATGTCCAGATTGGCCTTATTATAAAGTTATGTAGATCAGTCTTTTGTAATGTGTTGGAAGTTTAGACCGTTTGTCTAGTAAGTGCTGTAATAGTCGAAATCGATGTGCAGTTTCCTGTCTTTTCAGTCTGGTATGAGCATTCCAGGTTAATCGTTTGTCCAAATGTAGACCAAGGTAGCGGATCTGTTCGACAGGGGTAAGAGTATCATCATTAAATGAAACTGTAGGGAGTCAGTAGGTTTACGACGAAGGGTAAAGGCCATTAAAATTGAAATTAAAAAATCTATTTAAGAGGTCCCTATTCTAGTTCCCTCGTAAACGTTCTCTCCTATCTGGTAAATCTCGTGTTGATAGCCCTTGAATTAGAGGGTTAGTGTGTATTGGAAGTGTGTCGTGAAACCGTTTATATAATGATTTAATGGTTGTTTGTACGTAGGGAGTTCGTAAGTCTTTGTGTAAGTTCTTGTTACTGATGTAGGGGGGAGCGCTACTAATCAGTCTTATGTTTTTATGAATATTTATATTTTTCACACATTATTTTATCGTTATAAAACTCAGTTATTTTATTATTATAACTTTTTTTGTGGAGAAGTAGATCGGAGGGTGTGGTCAGCAAATAAACAAAAAATTATTTATTCGTACAACTCGAATTTGAATTTCAGGTCTTCATGAGGACTAAAAACCAAAGAGAGATAACAACCCTCATTCAGAGAAACATAAAAATTAAAAGAAATAATAAACTAACAAATTTGAAAATATACATATATGTATTTTTAACAATTTTCATTTTTTATCTGTATACAACCCCTATCTTCTTACAATATTTAAACTATTCATATCTATCAACACTAATCATGTATCCATAATGTTAGGAATTTACAAATTTTCTAATCGTTCTATATATCATTTTATTCATTGGTTGGATCTTATTTTTTGTTCTTAGACGTGATGAAGACTAGTAATTCTGGACGAAACGTTGGAACAAATATATAAAGTTTAACTTATTTGTGTTCTACACTGATTGCACCACCAACCATCATTTCCTTATACATATTATCCACGGTAAACAATCTACCATCACTATTGTAAATAGATAGGGGTGTCTTTTGTTCGAGACTAAAATTCCCACATTATCAATTTTTAAAAGAAAATCAAACAATTATAATTAACATTATATAAGAAGGCTATATGAGAAGAGTAATATTAAAATTATTTAGTAGAGAAGCACAAATAATAAAATACATATGAAAATCTTGTTAGTAAAGATATGTGCAAAATGAAAATTATTAAAAATAAAAATAACATAATGAAGGAAGTGGAAAATAAAACGTATAAATAATTAATTTAATTAAATATTTCCACGTCATAACTTTATTTTTATTATTATTAATTATCATTTTGTAAATATCTTTACTAACTAGATTTTCATATATATATTATT
The DNA here is from genome assembly GCF_000696795.3 of Halyomorpha halys. Taxonomy (NCBI): domain Eukaryota; kingdom Metazoa; phylum Arthropoda; class Insecta; order Hemiptera; family Pentatomidae; genus Halyomorpha; species Halyomorpha halys. The sequence goes on from NW_027109499.1 coordinate 304,283, forward strand.
ATTTTATTATCTGTTCTTTGCTACTACATAATTTTAATATTACTGTTCTTATACAGCCTCTATCTTTTCTTATTATTCTATATCCTTTTATTAATTGGTTGTTATCTTGTTCGTAGCCCTGATGAAGGCTAAGAATTCTGGACGAAACGTTGGCACAAATACATAAGGTTTTACTTATTTGTGTTCTACACTGATTGCACCACCAACCATCATTTCCTGACATATATTATCCACGGTAAACAATCTTCCATCACTATTGTAAATAGATAGGGGTGTCTTTTGTTCGAGACTAAAATTCCCACATTATCAATTTTCAAAAGAAAATCAAACTATTATAATTAACATAATATAAAGAAGGCTATATGACAAGAGTAATATAAAAATTATTTAGTAGAGAAGCACAAATAATAAAATACATATGAAAATCTAGGTAGTAAAGATATGTGCAAAATGAAAATTATTAAAAATAAAAATAACATAATGAAGGAAGTGGAAAATAAAACGTATAAATAATTAATTTAATTAA
>NW_027109499.1:305105-306432 GCF_000696795.3 Halyomorpha halys
TGCTACTACATAATTTTAATATTACTGTTCTTATACAACCTCTATATTTTCTTATTATTATATATCCTTTTATTTATTGGTTGCTATTTTGTTTTTTTTTGTTTGTTCGTAGCCCTGATGAAGGCTAGGAATTCTTGACGAAACGTTGGCACAAATATATAAGGTTTTACTTATTTGTGTTCTACACTGATCGCACCACCAACCATCATTTCTTCATATATATTATCTACGGTTAACTGTCTTCCATCACTACTGTAAATAGAGGAGTATTTTACACGAGGCTAAACCCACACATTATCAATTTTCAAAAGAAAATCAAACTGCTTAAATAACTACATTAGGCCCCGCTCATGTTAATAAATTTAAAAGTATTAAGAAATACTTTTTGTCTAAAAAATATTTACGGTTTATGATCAAAGATCAACAGTATTAAGGTAAGAATACAAGCTTTCGGTATTTTGTTGAGACGATGATAAAAATATATAAAAGGAGTTGATGTGCTCAGCGAAAATCGCAATAAGCCTTCATTACAAGCAACTGCGGAATCGGGTAAAAACCGTTGAGAAAATAAGAGGCCTGTTTGTTGAAGAAGCCTTTCAAAGTGTTGCGGATCAGCTAGCAGAGAAAATAAGGAAGCCCATAGAACTGAAATACCATCTGCTCTTTTCAATATTCTGCTTTCGGTCGCACCTACGTCAACTGAGTAAATATTAGATATTTGAGTTCGCCTGTAGATTCCTCCTGTTTCATTTTTTCTCCTACTTTATCTTTATTTTATCAGTCTTATGTTTTCAACAAATACTGGAATAAATATTAAAAAGAAATCAAGGTACTATAGACACAGATTGGAAAATATCAGAACTCTCTGTTGTTGGTGAAGCATTCGGGTTCTGTGTTTCGCAAATATTGTTAATAAATTAATCAAGATATTAAGTATCAACATTATAAATAATAATAAATTTTGAATTCGAGACTTGTTTATCAAGTATAACAAAAACAATCGATATAGTCTGAACATGTTTATTGTTTTATTACTCCACTCCTACGTTTCGGCCATTCTCAAAAATAACTGTTGATTAACAATTTCTATTACAACATTTGAAGAGGATGACCAGAAGTACAGTCAAATGAGAATAAAAATAGTTAACAACTATTTATTTGCCGACATTTCGCCCCACTTAGTAGAGCTCCATCAGGGCTAAAAAGATACAAAAACAACTACAAATATTTTGACATAGTAAGATAATAATAATATGCCAAGTCAAAGTTTTGAAAGCTCTAAACTTGAACAGGTGGGTTCTTTATTAATTTATTATTATTATTAATT
>NW_027109499.1:308072-329576 GCF_000696795.3 Halyomorpha halys
TAAGTTTTAAAAAAAAATAATAAAACTAATAAAATAAAATAATTTAATGAATAAATAAGTCAAAACACACAAATCGACAGGTGCACAAATTAAAATAAATAAATAAAACAATGAATAATCTCCGAGCTAATTCCCATGCAGGTGATGGTGTATGATCCCCAGGGAGTCCAAAATATTTTCTGCCAAGATCGCAATATCCCCAATGCTAACACCTAGGCCTTCTAAGAAGCTCCTTGTTCTATCTGGTATTGTTCCACGAGATCCAAACCAGAGGCCTCTCACGGTGTACTCTCCCTCTCCGAAGGTCTCGCGGAATTTTTCTTTAAGGAAAGAGACACATTTTTCATATATTTCCTTGTTTTCCCTTTTCACTCCACCTTCCTGTTCGAGGTTATTACTTTCAAATCTTACCGTCGGATCCAAGACCAGAGCCGTGCCTCCGACTTTTGTAAATGCGACAATAACGGCATATCTTACGGATCCGTCGGTGTCAACACAATAGACCTGGAAGCAGGTGAAGTATATAAATATTTGACCGCATTATTTCAAATTATGAAGAAGATGATAAGGGCTGCGGTCAAAAGAAATAAAAATAGTTGACAACTACCCGGACCATCTTCGTAATTTAAAAAAATGATAATTTATCAGAAATTAACGAACATTGATCCAAGATCCCACGATGGATCGGAGAACAACCCCCTCTTGGATCACAATACTTATGAAGTGAGAAATCCGTGGTTATACCAAATAACAGTTCTTCCCCTACCAATTTGAAGTACATACACCATATGCTGTTAACCCATTCTCATATTAAAAAATCTGAATCTTATAACTTTTACTTGCTATAAAAATTTGTATTATAGGCTTTCTCGGTGTAACAATAACGAATACCAATTTTTTTTAGCCAAGAATGCAATAGCTTAACAAAAGATAGCGAAGCCGTTTATAAATGCGATCGGAAGAAATCGGGCGGTCTCGACTCTTTCCGATTCCAATAATAGTCTCTATTTATCCTGTTTACTTCTTTAATTATTCATCAAGTTCTTTAATATTTTGTATTTTTCTTTGTCTGTTATTGCTAATAGTGAAAATCGGCCATTTTAATTAAAAGTACTTGTGAGAAAGATTTTTTTAAAAAATCGTCTTTTAAAGCCTCTTATCATGAGAACGATACCTAATTCATACACAAGACAATACGATCATACATTCATATATCGATTTTAATTCTTTTAGCACCGGAAATCGGCCTTTGCTGGACAGGTGAAAAGTTCCAGAGCAAATATTTCGGCCCGCACATTGTAGCGCATTGCTACTCGCATTACGAGAGAACTCCAACTCAAAATAAATTTATAATACGCTATAAGCGATCTAATTGCATTACGAGAGAATTAAAAACAATAGTTTTTCAACAACAACGTAAAAAAACGTTGTTTCAGAAAATATAATCCGTCCGCCACTTACCATGTACCTTGGAGTCATTCTTTTTTTTAATACAATATTATTTATTCTGTTACAAAATATACTAGAAATGTAAACTAGATACTTTTTAATAAATGGTCTGCATAAATTTATGATGAAAAGATGATTTTTCGTACGTGAAAATACGAATTTTTATCAATTTTTATTACCTTTGTTATTTATAATTTTCAATGGATATAAAAAAATTAGTAACATTCTTTAATTCTCTATTTCGTCCTTAATACACAGATTTTTGAATTATGTAAATATTGTTTTTTGTTCGGTTTTTATAAACCTTTTAACCTTAGTATAATCGTAAAATTCGACCGGTTGTCTTCGAGTAGGCACCTCTTTTTCGAGTGGCACTGAAATGGTTAATAAAAATCGTTGGAGGCGTTTTTTTTTTTAAGCCCAGAAAAAGCGTAAAATCTTTTTTTTTTTAATATACCACTTCCAGTTTGTCGATTGTAATGATAAAGTTGGGGTAATCCTTTCATACTCAAGCCTTAAGTAACTAATTTTAGTTTCTTTTGTTTTTTAGTTACGCTGTTTACACACAGACTATTACGGGAGACTTGGTTATTTAGACTCAGATTACTTCAAAGTGTGTATTTCCAAAGAAAATTTGAATAAGAAATATTGCACATTGTATCGCAATATAATATAACCCTTACTATATATTACATATATACATAAGTGAAGGTAAAAATAAGGAAATTTTAATTTCTTAATTAATTTCTGAATTTAATTTTTGGTTAAGAAATCTTCTAAATTCATGAAGATCTACCTCCATGTCCAAAAAAAATATCAAAATTATTTATAGTTAAAATTGTTTATTTACTCCTTTTTTGCTTAAAATTTATCGCCCAAGAAATCCTAAATTTGTATTAAATACAGTATACAAGTTTGTTTGTTTTTTAAGTTTTTTTTATTAATTCTTCTCCATATCCTAGAATTTATTAACAAAACGACTAAACATTTTTTTTTAATTACGAAATAATAATTAGTAAATAGTATTATTTTACTCAATTGTTGAGATACCAAACACACTTTTCAAAAATCTTAAAATAAAAACGATTATTATTATTAATTCGGCTATATAACTCGATGTCGAGTCCTGGCCTCCTGAAAATAAAAACGATACGTACTAAAATACTTTCATGATCTATTTAAAAAAACATTTCTATTACCTGATTTCTTAAATTGTGTATTTTTCTATAAATTTCGTTAGCATTAGACCAAGTCGGCTCTCCTTTCAAGTATTTTTTAATTTTTTTTTTAATTTTTGTTTAATTTTATATCTCTAATGCCTAATTTATTTCATCCCAATTAGTTGAATTCTTCCCTCTAATACTCGATTTTTTATTATTTTAGAGTGAAAAAAAAATATAAAAGAAGAAACGTAATTGTTGTTGAGTAAGGGTATTTATCAGACAACGTCCTAACCTCAAATAATTCCGAAGATGGACCGTTGGTTCCTGGCAAATACTCTCAGGGAAGTATCCACTTGGGAGTAATATTCTCAAGAGTTGAATACTCTTAGGAAGGTACGTTAGGACCCAAGGTAAACTGGAAGGCATAATACAAATAAAATTCGAGAAAAATAATTCTAGGTGATATATAATAGTAATGATAGACTGGAACTGCGTCAACTATTCGAATTACCCACAGTGCCAGAGTTCGTCAAATTTTTCGAATCACTAAAATACCTCACAAATCCGCTCTTTAACACACTAACACCAGCGTCCTCCGGTGCATTGGCAACAAACTACGTAAGGACACGTAGTTATTAAGTTTAGTTTTTTAGATAAGTTTTAATTAAATTCATAAATAATGTATACCTATAGCAATACGCACCGCAAAAATTTATATACTTCCATACACTCCTTAAAATGCAGATCCGCTACAGAAAAAGGAGATAAAACAATCATGTATATTTCGATCGTGATGAAATAAATCATATATTTATCTAATTTGTCAATAATAATGTTTCTTTTAGGGGCTATGAAAAAAAAAAGCAGAAACATATACAAAAGAACTCATGAAACGGTTTGAAACCTTAATACGTCATTGAGTTCGTGATTTGTGATTTCAAAGCAGAAGAAAGGCAGCCAAAGGAACGGTGAAATATGCCTACTCAGGAATCTCGCTTCTCCTTTCCCCTTATTCAGGAAGTTCAAACATTCTCTGGGAGAAGTTGAAACCACTTGCCATGTGAGAATTGAAGCAGGTGACGATCAATTATACCGCAGACAAAACACTTATTGTAACCGACAGATCAGAACAATTTATTTTACCAAAAGTAATATATAGGATCCGGCGATATTCAGAAAAGAATCATACAAAACTAAAGTTTTTTAATGGTAGAGAAAACATAAAAAAGAAATTGTTTAATAAATAAGGTTGTATCCATTTTAGTCTCAAAAGTTTTTTTATTTTTTATAATTCCGATGTTCCTGCCATCCTCAAGGACAATCTTAATACAATTTTGGAACCAAATCATTTTTAAAACAACTTCATGCAGGCTATTCTGCCCAGGTCATTTATATCGGTCCATAAATTAAAATTATTTATCACAGTCTCACCTTCTGTGTTAAAATTTATTACCATTTTAACAAATAACACTATGTTATGTTGTTATGTAATACAAAAAGACTATGATAAATAATTTTAATTCTTAATTTATTGTGAAAATTGGCTAATTAGGGAATTTGGGAACTGATATACATGACCTGGGTAGAATAAGCTCCATGGAATGAAATTGTATCCAGATTGTCCTTGAGGATGTCCGAATTGCCCCAAAATGCATAAAACTTTATTTATTTAAACAATATTAACCAGTTTCAAAAAATTTTAAAGATTACATATAAAAAAGAAAGGAAAATACATACAAAAGTTCCAACAACTTTGAGGAAGTAAGTATCGGTTTTTCAAATGCGCTACGTTAGAAGACTGTTGCTGATCAATTATTAAAAGAGGGAATTCAGAGGATAAAACCAGTAGCTGGGATTTTGTGTTGCAACTCAAAAATGACAACTGGTAAGATATACTGAGATATATCCAGAGTGAAGATATATCCTGGTGAGATATATCCTCAGTGAGATATATCCTGGTGAAATATATTGTATCCTGCCTGAAGATGAAAGTTTTTCAAAAAAAATCTAGTGCAGTACGAACGCACACAAGTTTCACTTAGAATCCAACTTACTTCCTTAAATTTTGAGTAGTTTGTTGGACATATGTTCAAGTTATCGCTATATAAACTCCTATTTTCGGATTCTTAAGGTGGGAAAAATGGTTATGAATTTTGTTTCTGCTTATAATACAACAGTTTAACAAAAGATAACGAACTCCAAAAAGCATTCGCGAGAGTTCGAGTCTCTGTTTTTTTCCGATTTGAAACGAATCTTATTTTTTATTTTTTTTTTCTCCAGTTATTCATGAAGTTCTTTTAAATTTTGTATTTACCTATTGTTTATTATTGCTAATAACAAGTGCTGTTTATTTTTTCAAAAATAAACTTCAGAGGAAGATTTATTTTTAAAAATCGTTACTTAAATCCTCTTTTACTGTTAAAATAATGACTAATAGCCCAATTCATAAAATTATTTTTCGATGAATATCTAAATATTTAAGTAAAAACACCACTTAAACGGATTGAAAATGAAAAAAATATATTAAAAAAATTAAAAGTAATTTGGAGGAAGATTTTTTTGAAACATCGTTACTTAAACTATTAAAATAATGACTATAATAGCCAAATTCATAAAATTATTTTTCGATGAATATCTAAATCTTTTCTCATTAGTAAAAATACCACTTAAACGACTTGAAAATAAAAAATATAAAATTAACATTGTATTTATTGAAACATATTTTTCATAATTATTTTTAAATCAACAAAAGCAACAAATATATAAAATAATAAATTTATAACTGGTTGTATTTTTCTTATTAATACCTTTTGTTATTATTTTGTTTTATTTTAGTTTTCTTTATGTTTACTTTAAGTTTGTACTAAAACGTATTGGCACTGTATATTACGTTTTTAAAAAAAAAAAATTGTTTGTTTTTCAACACATACTGCGTAAAATGCAGTCATTCTGTGTAAATAGCGAAAAAAACAAGTATGCTCTTGCATTGCACTATTAAAGTTTGTTTAATCTGATCATAAACATTATTGAAGGAAAAAAATGAAATTAATAAAAAATATCTGTGATCAGGTTAATCCTCGAATAGGAGATATAAAAATCTACAAAAATGATTAAGTGCATCAACACACAAAACAAACCAACAATTGAATTTCTTTAACAATCTTGTCAGAATATCAAGAACGTTGAAGTATTGATCGTATCAGTAATACATTGTACAATGGATTGTTCCTTCCCGAAGTTTTTTTATTTTTTTTTCAAAAATTCTATATTTTTTCTGTAAACAATTAACCTATAATTTTCCCTAGTTATATCGAAAATAGTTTTATAAATAAACAAATAACAACTAACAATAATAATAATGTTTTTTTCAGATTTTAATTAACTTCCTTTAAAGTTATCAATGACAGGAAATTAGAATGGGCTTTAGAGCCTTTCAAGAAATTTCGCAAAATTAAAAATCATAAAATAAAAAACGCCGTGGGGTTTAATGGGCTATAATGATAATAAATTTGGAAAAAAAAAAGAGAAAAGTAAATTGTGTTTATATTAGTACTATGTTTAAATGGGTATTATTGACATCCAAAACTATTTTGTATTAATAGTAAAAAAATAAAGTAAAATCATCTATCATATCATAAATCATAAGGTAACGAATTTCTAACAGAAAAAAATTTAAAATAAATGAAATAAAATAATACATGACAAAAAAACAGTATTACTATTTTTGCTACAAATTCCTACAGTTCATCTTCCACTTAGGTATGGAATTAAGGTAATTAAAATATATAATAACTAATTAATTAACCTATAGATTTTAAATATTTTGAATTATTCCTATAGTAAATTAATATTAAATATCATATTATTGTATCTTAATAAGTGTTTAAAAATTTGATAGTGTTAAAAATTAATCATAACTAAGAAATAAACACACATGAGACATTCATAGTCCAAATTAATGATGGCAACTACCTATCTATCTTTATCTCACGCCAATAGTTGAACATACATCTTTAAGATTCTAATAATAGAGTCGTGACGTCCTAGGTTATACAATCATTCTGATTGAACGCCACTGCTTAAAAAGGTGTCAAGGGATCGGCAATACAGTTGAAATATCTTCAAGATGCAAGACATAAAACTAACACGATATTAGTTGTAACTCAATGTATGAGTATGTGGAGGTTTGTGAATATAGAAATAAATAAATATTATTCATATGCATTTTTATATCCCAAAGTCCCGTAGAATGAAAGCATTACAGATAAATCATTATATATCATCTATAAGTATAATATTTAAATACATACTGATTCTAATTTGTGTAATTTAATTGCTGAAAATTAATCTTTCCCAAAATAATAATAAATAAAATTGGCGATTCTTAATCATTTAAATAACTCTACAAAGAAGCAATAAGATTAAAATCATTGCATTAATATTTATTAATATCAATAAATATGGCCATTATTTCAGCCAAAAATACAATAAATATATCCTATATTGACTAGCGTAAACTGTCCATCTTAAAAACAATAACATTCTCGTCTGATTATATAAATGTATTTTTGTTATTTGGGGACAATTTATTATGTATATACATATATATTTTTTATGTAATAAAATCAGTTACGGGATCTCTCTCAACTCGCCTCCACTCTAGATGCGCTAGCTTATAAGGCGATTCAGATTTGTTTTTATTTATGAAATGTACATAGCTACTGACTTGAGAAAAGGTTTTAATAGGTAACTATCGAAATATGAAAACTTTTTAGATGTGCTACAAATATAATGTTCATAAAATATCTGAAAAGATAATACATGATATTATATATGTTTATTTATCATATTTATTTTTTACATCAATTTTCATATTTTATATTTAACAGGCAAGCAGATTTTTTTTCGTGGCTAAAACTTTTTAATATTCAAAATATTATATTTAAAATATATATATCTGCGATTATCCAAAGAGCTAAAAAAATTTACAAAAGGATTTGAAATATAACTTATAACTCCAATATAAATAATGTCCTTATTCTTGTGTTAATATATCGATATTTTTATATCGAACTTGGGCCTTGTGAGGTATAGCGCCATTATAATTGTTTAAGCGTAACATTAATTTTTAAATTATTATTTGTATTAGTTTCCTAATTTTTTTTCTATTCAATATTGGATGAAACAATGTTTTTTTTTTGTTTTTAATAGTTAATTTCTTACACGTAATATAATTGCCATTAGCCATCGTATGAGGGAAGATATACTTTATTTCTGCACAATCGTGATTTATGTGAGGTTTATAACTCTTTAGATGAAATCGTATTTAATTTAATTGACATTTTTATTTATTTTAAATCTTATTACCCTCTTTTCCCACTCTTTATAATCCATATAATTTTCTCCGTGAAAATCTAATTTTAAAAAAATCATGTTTGTTTTAAGTTTATTTTATTTATTCAATTTTACAATTTCTAATACCTTTTTGAACGATACTATATTTATTGCATTTATAGATTATACCTGAATAGAGATTCAAGACCGAATATAGGAGAGCAAAGAGACGATAATCCATGCCTTAGAAACTGGACTCAGACTGGACACATGACAACAATGAGAGATCGCGAGAGCTGCTCTAGCGAACAGCGACACCCCCTGCTTCTCACAGAACACTGAGGAAGGATCGGAGCGAGTCGCCACGCTTCGGCTCGCATCGGCAAATCGACCCGTAGTTACCCTTTTTTTCTGGTATTTTTTTTTTTCAAAAATCAAAATTTAAATCCATATTTCTTAACTATACAATATCAGGTATAAGATGAATAGACGCAGCCAATTATACGATGTACATAAAGTAAGCTATATTAAGTATCGTTGTTCATCTAATAATGATGTGCAGACGGTACATGTATAAATGTTTCTTCAAATTATTTTTTAGATAGTTGAATTTGAATTACAATTGCATATATAAGGCAACAGCTAATTTATAATTTCGATTTGAATTTCAGTTAGCTAGAAACTAGGAACAAATATTCGTTGAAACAAATGTTAAAATAATAAAAAAAAAAAACGGATTATTTCGGTTGGCCAATGGGGCCTAAAAAAAAGTATCGAAAATTTAAAAATAGTGATAAAAATGTTTTCATTTATGTGACCTCCATAACAGTAGATAAGCCGAAAAAACATTTTTTGTATTTGTTTTGTAATACTCCCTAGAAAAATTAGAGGTTACAAACTTGAAATTCTGTAATCAACTCTCAGTAAGCATGAGCAATGAGCAAGCTTTCAGAACTTCTCAAAAAATTTCCATACTGAAAAAAAAATATATCCTTGTACTAATTAAACTAAATATTTTGTATTTTAATTATTAACGCTCATATTCAGTGAGATCTTTTTGTCATTCGGGACAGGACAGAATACTACATTAAACTAAAAATAAAACGCCTATACCCCATCCTAGATTCCAATCATATAATTCCTAATCACCAGTTTGGATTCCGAACATCCCACTCCACTATCCACTAGCTAATGTAAAACGTCATTAGAGTGCTGCCAGTGGGTAGTTTCTCTACACGCCTGTAACACTCCAATTTAACCGAGATCAGATTTACTAATTGTATTATAATGTACAGTTGTAAATAGCATTAAATAATTTTTTTGTAATCATTTATTTATTGTTATTTACAACTCTATAACATATATATAACAAATAAATTTGGCGTTGGTGAGATAGTGACATGATACAAACATGTGGAGAATCTACCCCATTGATAGAACTCCAATAACATTTCTAGAGGAGAAGATCTCGAGGCCATCTTCTTTTCAGACGCCTAGGAGGATTATTAGATAATGAAGGAGAAGCCAGGTTAGATACAAGTGGGTTTGGGTGGTTGAGAAGTTTATCATGGAAGGAATGGTATCTGGTTCTAGCCAAATCGGCAACATATGGAACATTGAGGATGACTTGATTTGTGACAAAGTAAGGAGCATTAAGGATTTTACGAAGGATTTTGAACTCTAAGGATTGGATTCGGGGGGAATTTGATGGTTTAGTGGAGCCCCAAAGCTCAACTCCGTATGTCCAGATAGGCCTTATGATAGTCATGTAGATCAGTCTTGTGTAATGGATTGGAAGTTTAGACCGTTTGTCTAGTAAATGTTTAAATAAATATTAAAACAAAAAAAACTAAAAAACATAGTAATGTTTGTAGATACGCCACTTTGGCTTGGGACCGACACAACATAGAAAAAAGTTCATATCCCGACTTAAAAGGTCAAGTACAAAGTTTATACTGAATTGCTGAGTCTAAGAGACTTAATCGATACACGGCTAAAAAATAAATTTTATACCAACGCCCGGGATCGAACTCTAGTATGGGAGTTGACGGTCAATTGACTTTATATATGTATTTACTTCTATGAAATATTGATTATTTCAAAATATATACTCAGTATTATTTAATAACAACCTGATAACTGCGTAATTTGTTATGAAGATCAAGATGAATTTTCAGCAATGCTAAGTATTATACAAATTCAAAATATCCTCATGGTTGTACATTGTAACTTATGAAAGACATATTCCCATCTTATATTATCCATTAAAAAGGTGGTAATTTATAGCTTTATTATAATTATTGTTGTAAATTTAAGCATCTTTTGGAATGAGATAACATATTTTAAATTTTAATATGATTGAATAGCTAAGATCGTATATATTTTTGATCGAAGTTACTGTCATTCCTTCTGTCCATCGATTCAAAACATTCTTTTATACATCCCATGAAAATCAAAAATGTAAATAATTGAAATATTATATTTTAGACACTGAAATTTTTTAAGTTTACATATCAGTACATAAAAAATAATCCGATTTGTCAAATAAAGAAAATATAATCAAAAAAATAATTCGTTGAGTTGGAGAAAATAAATAAAAATGTAATTTTCAAATTCACACGAAGTTAATATGTACGTTTAATTATATAAGTAGATAATTATATGTGAAATCTTGACTGCAACCACTGCCTCTTTATGCTCAAAGATGACATTGGAGTCCATGTCTCAAGCCTCAGTCCTAAACGGGCTTTAACGCCCGCACAGGAAGCTTCTGCCACTCTGTTGCTGCTTTGAAGGAAGCCGTCCTAGGCTATCGTCATGTCTTTTCTGAAAGGCAAAAAGAACTGCCTGTCTCAGAGATTTGTAGTTGATGAACAGGGGCGGAAGATCTCCAACACAACCTCGATGTGACACTGGACCGTCATCTTACATTCTCCAGTCTTGCTGAGAAGAGGCTCAAGCTGGCCTTCAAGTCGTATAGGCTGCTCCATCTGCTCTACAATTATCTACCACTTCTACAAAATTACGTTGACAAGACTGCTGAGCTTCCAGGGATCCGTCCTTGGAAGAATCGTCAGGGGAACCACGCTTCAGAGGACCAAGAACAGTTTCATCCGTGAAGAGCTCCAACTTTCCACTGTGCTGGAGTTCATAAGCACATTTGATGGGTTGAAGGCCTGCTCTAACCCTCTGTCTCGTGAAATTGCCCCTCCATCGAGACCTGGGAGGTGGCAGAGCTCTGTCCCTTAGTCGGAGTCCTCGACGAGGAAAGGCCTTTGGGCTCTGGAGTCTAAATTCGTTAACATTCACACCTAACCAGCGGAACGTCCCTCCCCACTCCAATAATCCACTGGCATTAGCTACATGTTATCAACTACCTTAATTGCAACTAACCATATAATGCCACAAGGTAATATTTCACAGGTATACATATATCATTTCCCTGTTATATGTAAATAAACATAATAATTAAACATAATTAATTAAATAAATATAATAATAAAGGAGGATAGGAAAAAAATAATGAAATTGTGACTATGATATTTTTATCACCTCTTATATAAAAGGAAATAGATAACATTAATAAATGTTAGTTGCTGTAATTAAAAATATTAATTAATTAAAAACAGGCTAAGAAGTTAGGAGTAGATTCTGTTTTATGATCCAGACACAGCTGCATATTTATAAAGAAAGAACTTTTAAATTTTAAATTTGATGACACATGTGTGCTCGCTGCTAAAAATAACCCTTTAATTGGATCCCAAACTCTTCAATACCATTCACAGCCCTCGAAGAATGGTGTCGTAATTGGAGGATTAAAATAAATTCCAACAAATCCCATCAAATTACCCTACGTCGTAAACCTACTGACTGCCCTACAGTATACTTCAATAATGTTGCCCTTACCCCTGATGAACAGATCCGCTACCTTGGAGTACATCTTGACTAATGACTAGCCTGGAATCCTCATACAAGACTGAAAAGACAGGAAACTGCACGTCGATTTCGACTATTACAGCACTTACTAGACAAACGGTCCAAACTTCCAATTCATTACTAAAGACTGATTTACAAGACAATTATAAGGCCTATCTGGACATACGGAGTTGAGCTTTGGGGCTCCACTAAACCATCGAATTCCTCTCGTATCCAATCCTTACAATCCAAAATCCTTCGTAAAATCCTAAATGCTCCCTACTTTGTCACAAATTAAATCATCCACAAAGACCTTAATGTTCCATTTGTAACCGATCTAGCCCGAACCAGATATCAATCCTTCCATTACAAACTCCCTAACCACTCAAACCCATTAGTTTCTAATCCTGCTTCCTCTTTTATTCCGGACAATCCTCCGAGGCGTCTGAAAAGAAGTTTGCCTTATATTGTAAAAATGTTTTTAGAGTGCTACCATTGGGTAGTTTCTCTACATGATTGTACCATACCATTATGATTTCCTGAAATTTACTTGATGTATTTATGTACAGTTGTAAATATCAATAAATGAATTAAAAAAAAAAAAAAATTTTAATTTAAAAATACCATTAAATTGTAAATAAACTAATAATAAGTAAAAGATTTTAAATAAGCTTTAATCTCATTACAAATTTCAGTTTTATTTGCGACTCTTAAAACCAACGACTAAAATAATAATCTTGTATCTTTATTGTTTATATTATATTTAGTTTGTATTATTTTACACTATTTGATATACTCCATGGATTTTTAGAACGGTGTAAAGTATGCCCTGAGGCAAAGAAGACTCTTAAGGAGAGACGCCACGTTAAATGCAAAGTGGAACGAATCGACAATGCAGCTCAACATCAGGAAACTATAGGGGTCAAGGGATATATATTTGTGAGTACATATATGTAAAATTGCATTGGAGGAACCTGTTTGATTTCGTGTAAAAAAGGGGACCAAATGTGTCCAACCACCAAGAAGTTTACATGAATTTATACCGCACATTATACAACCCAATTACAGTTGTATACACAGCTAACTAAAACAATTGATAGAATAAATCAACACAAACCAATGCCTAAAACGCCGGTGATGAAGACGGGATAATCCAAAATTTTAAATTCACTAATTAATGACTTTAAATTATATGACAGATAACACAATTTTACTACATAAAAATTACACATTTTATAGTTTTTTTTTAATAATTTATTTATTGTTATTTACAACTGTATTTATATACACATATACTGTATTTATATACAGATATACACATCAAGTAAATTTGCTGTAAGTGATATTATGACATGATACAAACATGTGAAGAATCTACCCATTGATAGAACTCCAAAAACATTTCTAAAGGATAAGATCTTGAGGCCATCTTCTTTTCAGACGCCTAGGAGGATTATTAGGTAGTGGAGGAGAAGCCAGGTTAGAAACGAGTTGGTTTGGGTGGTTGGGAAGTTTATTATGGAACGAAAGGCATCTGGTTCTGGCCAAATCGGCAACATAGGGGACATTGAGGTCCTGATTGATGACAAAGTAAGGATCATTAAGGATTTTACGAACACATTTTATATTAAAAATATATGATAATTTGACTAGAAGAGATGTTCACTTGGGTGAATAATTATGTAATAACTTTCTTTTATCATATTTTAATTTATTCATTACAACGCTCCGGGAGGTCCCACCCCGTTATCAGGTTCTCTACAATTCAAAATAACAAATTCATATTCTGCATAAAACACAATAATTCAACAACATGAATTCAATTAAAAACAACTACCTTAACAATATTATTCTCTATCATTTCAAATTATTTATATCAATCTAGGCTCTTAATTGGTCTTCAACATATAAATCACAATAATCATTATTGCTGTATAATCATATTAAAAATACCAATTTCATTTTAAAAATTAAGATAAATTTATGTGATTTGAAATTATAGAAAATAATAATATTAACATAGGTGTTTTTTAATTAGATTTATGTTGTTAAAGTATTTTTGTGTTGAATGTATAATAAGAAATTTGTTATTTTGCCTTGTAGAGTACCTGATGATGGTGCGAAAAGTAAGTTGAAAGGATAAAAGATTTATTCACTTCTCCTCATTAGATAAAAAATTAGAATATATCAGAATTTAACATGTCCAGTGGCCAGAAGGAAAAAATATTTTTCTCATATTGAAAAAACTTTATCGGGTTTATGAAAAATAAAGTCTTCTACTAAATGACCAAAGATGTGCAACGTAGGTTATTTCTTGTTGGAGTTTATGTTGTATTTTTTTTTTTAGTTTTAGAAGTAGACTAAAAAATCATCACAATCATTCTTGATATGTACGTACACAATAAATAGGCTATTTTATGGGATAGAGAAAATAAAAAAATTAGATTATATAAATATTAACTACAACGAAAAATTATTAACAGAAATATAAATTCTAATTTATAATAAAAAATTATACTAATTCCACTTTTAAAAATTTTCCGAATATACAAAACTATTGAACATTGCGTTTGAAGTGGACACTCAACGATCAAACTGAAACAGATAATTTTAGTCTTATCGGTATCTGAACATACGGAATTGAGCTATGGGGCTCCACTAAACCATCTAATTCCTCTCGAATCCTTGCAGTCCAAAATCCTTCGTAAAATCCTTAATCCTCGTTACTTTGTCACAAATCAAATCATCAATCAGGACCTCAATGTCCCCTATGTTACCGATTTGGCCAGAACCAGATACCAATCCTTCCATAATAAACTTCCCAACCACCCAAACCAACTCGTTTCTAACCTGGCTTCTCCTTCACTACCTAATAATCCTCCTAGGCATCTGAAAAGAAGATGGCCTTGAGATCTCCTATAGAAGTGTTTTTGGAGTTCTATCAATGGGTAGATTCTCCACATGTTTGTATCATGTCATAATATCACTTACAGCAAATTTACCTGATGTGTATATATGTATACAGCTGTAAATAACAATAAATAAATAATAAAAAAAAAATTCACAATCGAATATCTGTTTCAGAACGTATTGAAAACAAAAGAATAATAATAACACAGTATACAGCATATCAAGACAGTACTGTTTTTTTTTTTAATGGTGGCAGTAGTGCTTCGTAGTTGAGAAACAGTACTGTGGGTCCAAAATTATAATTTACACCATACTCCGTTTTTGTTCACTTGATTTCAAAGTTATATATACAATATCATACAATCAGCCTAGTTTCAAAAACGTTATAAGTGAAGAAAAGATTTTTCTTCATTGAAAAACGGAAAAAGTGAAAATAACACCCTAGTTCACAGAGCTGGAAAGATTGATTGAATCAAAATAAACTCATCAATTTTCTAGGAAAATGAACTACTCTGTTTCGGGTAACTCAAGGTTAACCGAAAGTCTTGAATTGGATTGGGAGGGGGGGGGAGGAAGCTCTCATAATAAAGGTACTACCAGTGCCCATGTGCCCAACAACTAAAGCTTACCTCCTCCAGCGCCCTCGGTGGGAAGAGAAGCAACCTACACTAGAGAGCCACCTTGTCTTTTGCCAGAAGCAGCAATTCTTCTTTGTTCACCCATCAGGAAAACCTACCATGAGTGAGTAGAATTCCTTGAGTTGTTCCCGGAAGCAGAGGAGAGAGAGGCATAGGAATGCGAAGGGATAAAGGAATCATGGAGTAAGTCCACCTAACATTCGCACATCATCAACCACCTCATTATATCTACAGTTTTCCATAGCTCAGTTTTTTCTAAATTAATTAACAACCTAACCGTAAATGTTTTCTTTCGGCCACCCGCTACACAACTTGTAACTCAGGAAATAGAATTTTATTTTCTGATTGGAGAGGTTTGTCGGGGGGTGCGGTCATCAAAGAACAACATAAATAAACAACTCATTATGAATTTTATTTTCATTTAATCGTGGGTTATTTTTCAATTACATACAGTACACTCTAACCCAACCAGTCAACCAAAAGTGAAGTGTGTCTGGCATTAAGGTGAAGGCATACTTCACACTCTAATAAAAAACCAAAATTTTTGTCCATAATTTAAGAGGTATGAGAAAGCTAATTGTATTAAGAGATCTTATATTCCTATTATGAAGGCTGGAATTCAAATTTTCATTCCTCCTGTTAAGATTACAGATGTGAAGGAGAGATAAAAATTCTGAATTTTAGAGAGCAATTTACGTGAATATGGACACTTTCCGGATTCACGTAAAGCAAAAAGAAGCAAGAAATATTGTTAGGAAATGATTTAGAAAACATTTTTCCAACTTTAACAATTTTGAAGAAGAGAGGAACTAAGGGATAATTATAGCTTATATATCATATTATTATTATCATATTATATTTATATGAACTTATTCAAAACATTCGCCATCTTTTTCCTAAAGCAGCCTATGGCTAATATTTAAACCTAATATTGTTCCATTTTTACAAAACAAAATTATGATCTTTTTAACAAATTACAACATATATTTGTACTGTTCTTCACTAACTTGATCTAATCATTGTGTCCGTTTTCAAATGACAATATAAATCATAAAATTTGTGTAAAAATGTCATAACTCCAGGATTATATTCTCAAATCACAAGACAATGGACTGGGAGACAGAAACACTGATTATGCTGAAATTATCGGAGAGTCAATGTGGTTGAGTCGAAAACTTCATTGAAGTTTTTTTTTCTTACGTATAATATAATATTAGAAAAAATATATACAAATAGAAATATGACAGTTAAACGTTTCTCGATACGGATCACCATTGTATTTACAACCAGTAACTATTTTTCTAATATCATACGTAATGAAAATATTTTATTACTATTAAAACTTTTTGTCTAAGTTACATTGAGTCTCCGAATATTCCAGAGTATTTTATGATTCATCAGATTAAGGGTATATTTATAAATGCATATAAATTAATAATGTGCCCTTTGTAAAAAAATATCGTTTATAAATGCCAAAGTATACTATCCTAAACATTTCTGAGAGAATCACGTTAATAATGTAGAAGCTAATTTATAATTTTGAATTTTCGGCTAGCGACCTCACTCATCCTCCACTAGCTTTTAATAGCTGTGACGCAGTTGATAGATATGCGCCGGGATCTTCCGGAGTTCTGTTTATTCCTCCGCAAGTAGTGGGAAGAGCTAGGTTTGGAGTTCCTGCATGTAAATATTGTAAATAAAAATTGTTCCTAAATTGTAAAAAAAATGTTCAAGATGTGATTTTACTGTAAGCTTTTTTTTTTTTTTTTTAATAATTAATTATTGATATTTACAACTGTATACATATTGCACATCAAGTAAACTTGCTGTAAGTGATATTATGACATGATACAAACATGTGGAGAATCTACCCATTGATAGAACTCCAAAAACATTTCTAAAGGAGAAGATCTCGAGGCCATCTTCTTTTCAAACGTCTAGGAGGATTATTAGGTAGTGAAGGAGAAGCCAGGTTGGAAACGAGTTGTTTGGGTGGTTGGGAAGTTTATTATGGAAGGATTGGTATCTGGTTCTGGCCAAATCGGCAACATAGGGGACATTGAGGTCCTGATGGATGATTTGATTTGTGACAAAGTAAGGAGCATTAAGGATTTTACGACGGATTTTGGACTGTAAGGATTGGATTCGAGAGGAATTAGATGGTTTAGTGGAGCCCCATAGCTCAACTCCGTATGTCCAAATAGGCCTTATAATAGTTATGTAGATCAGTCTTTTGTAATGGATTGGAAGTTTGGACCGTTTGTCTAGTAAATGTTCTAATAGTCGGAATCGACGAGCAGTTTCATGTCTTTTCAGTCTTGTATGAGGATTTCATCTATAATTTTTTTTTTCTTCTATTTCTTATATTATAATTGAATTATACATTTGTAAATATGGTTAGAATTTGCTCTATGACCCTAATTACCATGGTCTATAAATCTAATGTAATTTACAAAATAATAAAAAATATTGATATCATTGATCATTTTCCATTGTTAATCAATTATTCAGTTAAGCCTTTTTTAAACAATGAAGAGAATAGAAAAGTAATTAAAAGGAAAAACAAATTTTTAAATAAGCCACTCTCGCTTAATATATTAGTATTAATATAATTTAATACAAATTGTTATTAAAAAATTAAACACATACTCTGTATTATCATATATTTGTAATTGTAATTATATATCAATAAAGAGGATTTGAAAATAAAAAAATAAAAAAAATATTAAACACACGACCACTCTTCCTATTTCAGTATACGTGTCGACAACATGGAAAAATGTTGAATTCGAGATAAAATATTACATTACAAAAAATTACAATCTTTTTTTTAAAAGACACCCCAAATAATTAGTGTACATATAATATAATTTAGTGTTTAATTATCAGCACTAATTTAGATTTTTCAGGTATGTATGATCTTAAATTGAACCCATATATATCATAAGGAACTAATCTACATATTTGGGAAAATGTATTTTTTTTTTTTAATTATTGCTATTTACAACTGTACATTCATATAGATACATCTAGTAAATTTGGGTTTAGTTTATAAAATAGAGTAATACCGGCGTGTAGAGAAACTACCCATCGGCAGCACTCTAATGACGTTTTTACAATGCAGGTCTCGTATCCATCTTTTTTTCAGCCACCTCAGATGACTGTCAGGAATGGAAGAGAAAGCAAGGTTAGAAATTTGTGGATTGGGAGCTTAATATTGGAAAGGGTGATACATTAAGGTCTTTGTGTATGATTTTATTTGTGACAAAGTAAGGAGCATGGAGGATTTAAGAAAGGATTTTGGATTGTGAGGATTGTATACGAGAGGAATTCGAAGGTTGAAAATGCATTTTAAAAGCTATTTTTGTAGTCTCATCTTCATTGGAGCGCGAAATGTACTGCTCGGGAGTCTTTCTTTATGTAGAACAGGCTTTTGATCGAGTCTGGTACCCAGGACTGCTATACAAGATCCGTAAATTCCTACCCCCTACCTATTATCTCATTATCCGTTCTTATCTCTCAGACAGGTTATTTCAAGTAAATCACAACAGCGCTTAGTCATCCCTGTTTCCTCAGTCTGCTGGTGTACCTCAGGGTATCCTTAGAGCATCCTTGGTCCTATCCTTTATACAGTTTTTACAGCTGACATCCCAACCCATCCAAACACTATTCTCACCATGTATGCCGATGACACTTGCCTATTGGCAGTGAATAATGATCCTTCGATTGTATCCCAATTCCACATCACAGCCCTCGAAGAATGGTGCCAAAACTGGAGGATTAAAATAAATTCCAATAAATCCCACCAAATCACATTTACCCTTCGTCGTAAGCCTTCGTCTTGCTACAGTATCTTTTAATAATACCCCACTTATTCCTGTTGAACAGATCCGTTACTTAGGACTAAATCTGGACAAACGACTGACATGGAATCCTCATACAAGACTGAAAAGACAGGAAACTGCGCGTCGATTCCGACTATTAGAACATTTACTAGACAAACGGTCCAAACTTCCAATCCATTACAAAAGACTGATCTACATGACTATTATAAGGCCTATTTGGACATACGGAGTTGAGCTATGGGGCTCCACTAAACCATCTAATTCCTCTCGAATCCAATCCTTACAGTCCAAAATCCTTCGTAAAATCCTTATTGCTCCTCACTTTGTCACAAATCAAATCATCCATCAGGACCTCAATGTCCCCTATGTTGCCGATTTGGCCAGAACCAGATACCAATCCTTCCATAATAAACTTCCCAACCACCCAAACCAACTCGTTTCTAACCTGGCTTCTCCTTCACTACCTAATAATCCTCCTAGGCGTCTGAAAAGAAGATGACCTCGAGATCTTCTCCTTTAGAAATGTTTTTTGGAGTTCTATCAATGGGTAGATTCTCTGCAAGTTTTTATCATGTCATAATATCACTTACAGTAAATTTACTTGATGTTTATATATGTATACAGTTGTAAATATCAATAAATAAATTATTAAAAAAAAAAAAGCTATTTTGATGATATTTAAAGAACTTCCATTTTTCTAAAAAAAAACAAGGTACGTTCTTCTAATTACTATTAGGTATAAATATATCCTTGGTTTTTTTTCTTATTGCATACGCGGGTCCAATTATGGACCACTTACTAGATAAATGGGTCCATAAGATAGCCTAGGTTATTTCAGTTTACTCTGTATTCAGGATAATTGGTCATCGCCAGTTGTCATTTTCGAAATATAAAACAAATTATCTCTAATTTGAATGCAATTGAGATAAGACTGAGCCGGGAAATGTCATTGCATAGTCCACTGACCTGGACAGTTCTGAGAAAAGTTCGACCGTGACTCCGAGGTAATGAGATGACCTGTTTAATCGTATACCTTTCAATGGGAAAATATTACACTCCATTATTGAGAATCCTCAATAATTAAGATACTTATAATAATTATATGCTATCAAAATTATAAAAGACCATGAAATTATTGGCTGAGCTTTTGATGATGTTGAAGGACAGACGTATTTAGATACAAACTTTTATGAAAATTATTATATGTAATTTAGGTAGATAGTTCGGTTTGCGGTCAATGAAGGTACACAAATAGTATAACATACCGTAATTCCATTCCTCAGAACACCCGTCAGCTCCTAGTATCCTCTCTCGTCTTCCCCCACTTCGACTACAGAACCTTGGTGTATGGAGGGCTATCTGCAGGACTAGAGTTGAGACTGAAGAGACTCATGAATTGCTTTGAAAGATTTATCTTTGGGTTCCCAAGGCGCTCTCAAGTCTCCCGCTGGTATTCCGAGTTGAAGTGGCTCTATCCAATCTCCCGAAGGCAATACCTCCTTGGTGTTTTTCTATTCCATGTTCTTAACACCAAAAACCTACCTATATCCTAGATCTCCTCATTCTTCGTTCATCCATCCACTCATTAAACACCAGATCCCATCCGAATGATTTATATATGCCCTCCTATAGAACCTCCTTCTTTAGCAAATCCTTCGCCATACGTGCAACCTCCCTCTGGAATTCTCTTACCATCTCCATTCGCCAGTCCTCATCCATTCTCTTCTTTAAACAACACCTATTCCTCCATTTATAATAACCAAACCTCCACATCTTTGTAATCAAATAAATAGGCATGTATTGATTAACATTATAAACAGTAGTAAAGCCAATATATCAATGTAATTTCATTCTATTATCTGAAAATTTGTAAACGCTCGCCAGATAAAAATCTCACTTATATAAACCATGTATTTATTCTTAGAGGACATATGTCCCAGAATAAAGTTATTTTTTCATTTCATTTCAACATTAAACTATTTATTGTTAACCAACGTTTCGCCCCTTCCAACTTCGACAGGGCTAAATGAAAACAAGATACAAACATCGTTAGAACTGACAGAACATTAAAATTATTTTTTTTTTAAATTATTTATTTAATGTAATTTACAAATGTACAAAATAATACAATAGGTAAATATGTAGTATGTTACATATACACTTGAAAATCTTGGGAAGGAACCACCCATTGGTGGTACTTCAAACATTAATTTAAATTAGAAGGTCCCGTGGCCATCTTCTTTTCAGACG
>NW_027109499.1:330256-331592 GCF_000696795.3 Halyomorpha halys
TGTGTTCGGGTGGGTTGAGATGTCAGCTGTATAAACCGTAAAAGAATGGGACCTAAGATACTACCTTGAGGAACACCGGAGGACTGAGAAAAGAGAGATGAGTAAGCTAGGTTATGATTTACTTTAAAGGTTCTATCAGTGAGGCAAGAGCAAATTAAAAGGAAATATGTTGGGGGTAGGAATTGACGAAGTTTATAGAGCAGACCTGGATAAAATAAATATATACAAAGAAAATACGAAAATATATTTTTAATTATTTTTTTTTAAATATATAAAAGAAATAATTTAAGGAAGTATGGATTTAGGTGGGTTCAAGACTAGTTACTAATAAATACAGCCGTGTTTTATTGAATTCTAAATACAGAAATAGAGTAATGAATTGTAGAACAATACTGGTTAAATAATTGTAGATGTAGTGAAGAGGTAGGTGTAAAAGGTAAATAGATAGGTGAAGTAAATGCGGCAAAGGTAGGCTATAGTAACAAGTAAAAGGAAATATTAAGAAAATTAATTAAATAGAGGGGGGAGTACCTAACTGATTAAAACAATATTTATAAAAAAAGAAACGATTTTTTTACATATTTTTGTATTTTCTCTATATATTTATTTGATTGTTCTGATTATTTTATAGGACCCACTTTTCATCCCCACCTCAACCTCACATCAACCTCTTTAAACATGGACGTTTAATATTGCGTTTCCAGAGAGAATCTCCAATGGATATACGGTCTAATAAATTATTTTTCTTTTATGTTGATAATTATAATTAACCTTGATATGAATTGTAATAATAAAAGAAATAGGAAATTTAATCAAAATATAGTTGAAATAAATTAATTAAATGCCTGACCTGAGTATGGGGAAGGTTTCAAATATATTTTTTGATAAATTATAATAATGAAAATTTACTGCGAAAAGTCTTGATTTTTCAATTAATATGAAGAATTGACAAAATAGATGAAATGACTAAAACTGGATAAGATATATTATATTTAAATAATAAAAATAAAAGGTTAGCTGTTGAGCTTAAAGGATTAGACAGAAGTTGAAGCAACAAACTTCAGGTGGTAAAATTGCCTTAATGGGGTATTTTATTACAAATACCAAGACTCCCTCTTTCACAACTGTCACGGCAGTCAATAAAAGCCTTGAAAATATTAGTTTAATAATACCAAGCTCTTTCGTGTCGCAAATAACAATATAACTACAGAGACTAACATAGACTTATGGGCCAACAACACACTAACCTTATTGCTGATAGTGAAAGACTCAAAAGAACCTTGGTGGGAAGAATAATAATCCTTTAATGCATATAATTCTGTAAGTACCTCGTATA
>NW_027109499.1:331678-334071 GCF_000696795.3 Halyomorpha halys
GGTTTTGATTATATTCTCCCTTTTCGTTTTAATTTTTTTTTTAACCCTCTGAAGCCATATTTAGAGACGGTCCCTCCTCTATCCTCGAAATATAATGATTGAATTTTTTTTTTTTTTAATTTATTTATTTAATGTAATTTACAACTGTACAAAATAATACAATAAGTAAATATGTTGTATGTTTCATATACACTTGAAAATCTTGGGAAGTAACTGCCCATTGGTGGTACTTCAAACATTAATTTAAATTAGAAGGTCCCTTGGCCATCTTATTTTCAGACCCCTCGGAGGATTATCAGGGATTGTTAAGGATAAAAGATTAAGATTTAATGGGTTAGGATGGTTAAGGAGTTTGGAATGAAAAGACGCATATCTGTTTTAGGCCAATTCTGCAACGAATGGGATGTTAAGGTCTTTGTGAATGAGTTTATTTTTAACGTAATAAGAAGCATCAATGATTTTACGTAGGATTTTAGATTGTAAAGATTGGATGTGGGAGGAATTTGATGGTTTGGTGGAGCCTCTGAACTCAATTCCATATGTCCAAATTGGTCTGGATTGAATTTTAAATTCTAATGGAAGCCATGAATAGTATGTCGCATGAATGCTAGACATAGGTGCTGTAATCAATTGGAACAAACATTAATTAACCGGTATATAAACAGGAGAGGGTTTTGAAACATTGACCTTTAAACTGTTAATCAGTAAAACAAAATAAAAATCGGGCGTTAAAAAATTCTGCTTCATCTGAACTCTTCCTCCTTCTGTATTAAATGTTTTTTTTTAAGTTTCGTTAAAGTATCTGGTCATATTCCCTCAGAATTCTGTTCACTTTTTATAAGAACATGAAAACTAAACATTCCCTTATACTCTAGATGCTCATTTGAAAGGTGCGACACCGAATAGTGAAGAGACACCAAAGGATTTTTGAAGGACTAAAGAATCCATCATTTTATGACACAGTTCGTGTTCTCATGGTAGGAAAGAACACCAAGTGATTTGTTAGAATATGTTTGAAAAATAACTTATCAAAAACATTGTATTAAAAAAAAAAATTAAAAATTAGTACTGCGATCTAGAAAAATACACAATAGTTTTCAACTATTCATTGACAAGCAACGTTTCAATCCACACAACAGGTCTTCACCGCGGTTGTTCTGATGAATTGTGGGTAAAAACGTAAGTAATGAATGAATAGTTGGAAACTATGTTTTGTTCTTGTTCGCAAAAGAAAATTAATTCTGTATAGCTCAACACATGAAGGGTTAGTGAAGTATTTTTTTATGGAAGTATTGTAACTAGGCCAATGGTTTTGCAAGGAGGCGATTTTGTCAGAATCACGCTCGACCGTCAGATTTTTCCCAATTAAGGATACTTTAATGAGCCTGGGTGGTCCCCTGCCTCACCCGAACCCACAGGGCTGACTCATGGTTACAGTGTATCAAAAATTATCAGCCATAGTCGCATTCGAACCCGAGTACTTTACCACTGAGCTACTCAATCCCACAATAACATTCTTTATCCAATTTATGTGACCAAACTATAATAATAACAATCTGTATTTAACTATTTAATTTTAACTAAATATATTAATTGATGTTCATAAAAAAATTTCAATAATGTTCATTTCATCTATATATAATGGAACATTGTCAGGTCAGCTATTTTTGTTCATATAACACTAAGATTTCGAATTTCATTATCTTTTTGGGTTCTGGAGTTAAAACGTCAGATGTTTTGTTCCTTCAAGTTTTTTCTTTGTAGGTACCGGAGTTGGGCAAAAATTAGCTAAAGTTGAAACTAATAGCTAAAATCACCATGGATACGATATTTATTTATCAATGGTTCATTCATGAATAATGGTCGTATCCATGGCAACTTTAGCTATTATTTTCCTCTATTGCTAATTTTTTCCCACCTCTGGTAGGTACTAGCATTTTAAAAGTAAACCTCTGACCCCTAAAGTGATTAGTTAAGCCATTGGGATAGATGCATTTTACAAAACACAATCAACAATTCTAATTTCTGAAACATACGTTTAAAAAAAAGGCAATGTGTGTAAATTGTACTGTTAATTAATATTCAATGTTGCTATTTTAATAGATATTTTTAAAAGCAGTCCGAATAGAAGTTAATTGAAATAAAGTATGTCATATTTGATAAAATTGTATACAATGAAAAAAAAATTTAATATCTTAAACAATATTATTTTTTTATTTATAATCTTTAAATTTCTTTCTTGAGACTGGCAATTGTTTACTAAATAATTCAAAAACACTATCCAAAATTATAGTCTCAAAACATTTATTTCATTCACACGTCCAACGTTTCGGCCAATTCGGCCATCTTCAGGGACAATCTATTACAAAAGTTTCCATTATTTGTATGATCCT
>NW_027109499.1:335116-344807 GCF_000696795.3 Halyomorpha halys
TTAATTGCTTTTTTAATATAATTATTTATTACATTGTATTTCATGTGAAATATTACCTCCATTAGCATAATTAAGGATTCTGTGTGTCCTTTACTTTTTCTTCTCCTCCCTGTAGTACAATAAATGATTTAGAGTGAGAGCAATAAGGTATTCTACACTCAAGGGACAGCATGCAATTTCCAATGGATGGACTGGAGAAAAATCCAGCCGATACTTGAAACATTTTCTTTCGCGAAAACGGAACGAAAGTTCCGATGCACTGCTTACTAAATCGAAATCTAGGTGGAATCCCTGAATAGAATAAAATAGTAGAATATTAGGGACAACATCAAATCTACTGTTACCAAGGGCGACCACGTTCCGTTGCGAATCCTAACTAAACCTCAATAGCACGCCAAGGGAATATGAATTGGAACCAACCGATCAATAATAGTATTGAATAATTTAAAGTCTAAAATGATTTATATAATTTTTTATATAAACTTATATCACGAAGATATTTCAATAACTGTACCACAAAGAAAAATAAGGGTTTCTCAAAATAGAGGCAATATTCGAGTCTCATTTGAATAAACTGGTTTCCAAGAATCACTAGAAATTCAGGTTCGTTTTAATACGAACTCAAAACACATTTGTTTCTAATACTTGCAATGAGCAGTTTAATGCTCATTGCCTTGGTTCTCCCATAGCAACTTTTTTATTCAAAAAACATCTTATCTCTATTTTCAAACTTATACTAGGAAAGGAAATTACTGGGTTCAGGTCTAATTTAAAGCCTAACAAAATTATCTCTATTAATTTTTTATCGCGATATTTCAAAATGTGTATCTGAAAAAAAATCATTATTGAGGGATGCCGCAGGCAGCATTTTAGGTCCGGTTCTGTACACTATTTTAACTTCCTATATCCCAAAAACAACTAATACACTGCTCCTAACTTGCGCAGACGACAGCGTAATACTTTCCACGGGTGTCAACCCGATCAAAGCTTCTCACAACGTATAAACTCATTCAAAATTTATTACAAAATTGCTTTAATAAATAATTGAACAATTCTTTTTTTCATATTTATTGAAAATAATTATTACATTCTGCTACAAATTAAGGGCATTAAGTATTAGTGTTTAAATACTCATTCATACGACATATACAGAAATAGAAAAATAAAAAATTGGTATTTTACTCTTGTTTATATTTCATATTCTTATTTTAAATCAAATTCACTCCATACTTATTACGAATTCATTAGCTAATAATTACCAATATATTAATTATAAATTTGTATTACTATTATTCAATTCATTCAATTATTTTTAGATTTTTTTTATTTAACTTAATTTCCATCTTAGTATTTTGTATTTAGTTGTATTTTGTTAATTCAATTTTTAGTTTTGTTCTAGCTTAGGAATCTTAGTAGCCTCAACAGCACCCTAATAATCAAAGTGTATCTAAATAAAATTCCATTTTATGCTTATCATAAAAAGACTAATGAAATGCTTTATAATATTCATTTTCGGTATTTCCAGGCGTTCCCATATCTCTCATTACTAATCCAAGCAAAGCTGGCTCTACCCCAGTATCCGAAGACAATAACTCCTAGGCACATTTATACTCCAATCTCTTACAACCAAAAAACCTATATCCTCACCCTACGTTAAACACTAGATCTAACCTACCGACCTCTATATCCCTACCCATAGAACTGCCTCCTTAAAATATCCTTCGCTGTCCGAGCTACCTCACTTTGGAACTCCTTACCCAATACCATCCGTAAAGCTTCCTCCTTAACCTTATTAAAACATCACCTATATATCCATCTCCTAAACTTGCAAACTTGAGAATAATAGAAAACAATATAAACATAGATAAATATGTATCTTTGTTCATATTTTATTTTATATAAATATTGTAATAAATTTATTTACTTATGTTAAAAATAAGTTAATGTATCCGGACAAAAGCTGTTAAAACTGTTCTAAATTGTTATTCTTAGGAGACCAAGTGTCCCAGAATAAAGATAGATTAAAAAAAAAAAATTAATTTCATCAGTAGGTTTTGTGTTATAGTTTTGCCCGATAGCGGTTTTAGTTAAGAGATGATCAAAGAAGATCTAGAATATTTTATTTTTGAGTCGTTTTTTTGCTAGGAATTCCTCGGTATTTGATAATCTACCCATCAAAACCCTCGAGTTCCTTTCCTTGCTTCTTCTTCTATTCCTGACAATCCTCCGAGACGCCTTCACATTTACCCTTCGTCGTAAACCCATGACCTCTTGCCCTACAATATCCTTTAATAATACCCCATTTATTCCTATCGAACAGATCCGTTACTTAGGACTACATCTCGACAAAGAACTGAAATGGAATACTCATACAAGACTAAAAAGACAGGAAACTGCAGGTCGATTTCGTCTATTACGACATTTACGAGACCAACGGTCTAAATTGCCAATCCATTACAAAAGACTGATCTACATGACAATTATAAGGCCTATCTGGACATACGGAGTTGAGCTTTGGGGCTCAACTAAACCATCAAATTCCTTCCGAATCCAATCCTTATAGTCCAAAATCCTTCCTAAAATCCTTAATGCTTCTTACTTTGTCACAAATCAAGTCATCCATCAGGACCTCAATGTCCCATACGTTACCGATTTTGCCAGAACCAGATTTTACCATTCCTTCCATGATAAATTTTCCAACCATCCAAATCCACTTGTTTTTAACTTGGCTTCTCCTTCATTACCTAATAATCCTCCTAGGCGTCTGAAAAGAAGATGGCCTCGAGTTCATCTCTTCTAGAAATGTTATTGGAGTTCTATCAATGGGTAGATTCTCCACATGGTTGTGTCATGTGTGGACTATGTCACCTTTGTCACCTACGGCAAATTTACTTGTTGTATATATTTTTATACAGTTGTAAATAACAAGTAATAAATTATTTTTAAAAAAATAAAACTTTTTGAGATTTGAGAAACTGGGCAACAAATGAGTTAAGATTAATAAATAACATTGACATTGATCATAAAATTTAATTATTAATGAGATTATTTTATGAAAAATTAAAATAAATATGAAAATTTAATTATGAATTCCATAAATTAAATTTCATTGAGGTCGAATGGCCAACTATTAAAACACATTACAGAGAGCGCTGTGTTTACCGTGCGTGCCTTCATCACAATTAGCCAATTACTGATAACTGTAATAGACTTTGAAAGGCAATTTACTTCTCGTGATTCATTAACTGCGGTTCATTAGCGATAAAAAGCAAATGACTAGTTACTTAGTAGCAATCTCATAAAATAAGAGACATGATGTTATGTCATAATGTCCCATGAATTTTTAAACAAACAAAAATGCTATAAATGAATATTTGTTTCGTGATAACCTAGGAGGGAATTAACATTTGGATTCCGGTATCTGAGGAGCGTGGGAGTTCTTTATCCTTATCTCCCCTCAGTCACGAATAGAATAAAAAAAACAAGAACTGATTCGATCCATAATATAAATTATTGCCAATTTCCATTTCTACAAATCGCAGAACTGTTTATTAGTAAATTAGTAAATAATCGGTTTATCCAATAGAGAAAGGAAAATAGGAGAATAAGATATTTTCACTGCTGACTTCAACAAAATAAATTTGTTTTATTATCTAATACATAAAGAGTTATTTATTGAAATTTACAACTGTTTTTACATAAAAACACATTAAGCAAATTTGATGTATTGTATGTAGAGAAACTACCCATTGGTCATGTTCTAGTCATAGTGTTACACTAGAAGGTCTCGAGGCCATCTTCTTTTCAGGGGACTCTAAGGATTGTCAGGAATAGAAGAACAAGCAAGGTTAGAAAGTAGAGGGTTCTGAAGATTAGGGAGTTTATAATGGAAGGATTGATATCTTGTTTAGGCTAGATTGGTAACATAGGGAAAATTAAGGTCTTCATGGATGATTTTATTTGTGACAAAGAAAGGAGAATTAAGTTTTATGAAGGATTTTGGATTGTAAGGATTGCATACGAGAGGAATTCGAAGGTTTAGTGGAGCCCCAAAGCTCTTCTCCATATGTCCAGATAGGTTTTATTATTGCCTTGTGGATCAGTCTCTTGTAATAAATTGGAAGTTTAGACCGTTTGTCTAGTAAGTGTTGTAAAAGTCGTAGGATTGATATCTGATTCGGGCTAGATCGGTTGAAAATGGAACATTAAGGCCTTTATGAATGATTTTATTGGTGACAAAGCAGGGAGCTTTGACAATTTTACGAAGGATTTTGGATTGGATAAGGAAGGAATTGGAAGGTTTAGTGGAGCTATAAAGCTCAACTCCGTATGTCCGGAGTCGGATTTTAGTTTCAAAAATGCTCTAAAATTAATTTTTTCGCCTCTTAAAACACAGTTTACCGAATCATGGAATTGCATATAAGTTCACACAAAATTATTAAAGATTTACTTTGTCAAATCGAGATCACTTTTATTTTGATTTTATGGTACTTGGCAAGGCTTCTTATCTGCATTATATTTTATAAGACTGTACAATATTTAATGAATTCTTCTTCTATTGGACTATAGTAAATCAAGCACTAAACTAGCAGTAGAATTCCGTTTGTTCGATAATTATTTTTAATCAGAATTTTTTGTGTCTATCGTGAACCCCGAAAATAAGACATGACTTGTTATGATATTTATTAAATATAATTAACTAGGCACTATAAATATAATTAATAAATGTAGGATACGATTAAAAATTTTTATATTTTTTTTAATTAAAAAAAAATCATATACATTTTTTATGGATGAATCATAAATATCGTAGTCAAAATTACTACTTTTTTAAAATTTTATAGTTCCTGTTATAGTTTTTTTTTAATCTAGTTTAATTTTATTATTTTCATTTTTTGATATTGACAGTAATTTTAAAATCAACTTTTTATATTAAAAATTAGATTTCATGAAAAGACATTTATTTAAAAAAAAAAAAAATTATTAATAAAAAAAAACGCTCATAATTTTATA
Organism: Halyomorpha halys; assembly: GCF_000696795.3. Classification (NCBI taxonomy): domain Eukaryota; kingdom Metazoa; phylum Arthropoda; class Insecta; order Hemiptera; family Pentatomidae; genus Halyomorpha; species Halyomorpha halys. The sequence continues at coordinate 340,130 of NW_027109499.1, forward strand.
AAAATAATTCTGCTCTTTTAAAATAAGGATTGTTAAAAATAAATTAAAGCAAGAAAAAGATAAATTTGTCTATAGTAATATAAAAAATATTTACATAGCAAAGAGTACATTATTAATAGAGTGGGTTCTGATGAAGACCTGATATGAGGAGCTCACATCGAAGGAAGGACATTTTTCAAGGGAAACGTGTTGCATCCTTCGACAAGGTAAGGGGAGAGGATCCTTACCCAAGCCATCATCTGAGACATAAATAATTTTCCGGATTATGTAAACCAGCAAATTGACTCCGGCCCTTGTATAAAGGCTTTTCCCAAAGATTACCCCTCCATTCCCTCCTTTATTCTTTTTTTCCCCCTATTTTTGTGGCTAGCTTCCCTAATTTAAAACCAGGGCGTTGAATTACTGCCAAAAGGCGCATAGAAAAGGGGACTGTTCAAATCTGTTTAATAACTACTATGATCTGAGATGATGGAACAATGTACCGAAATTTAAAATGTTTGGATTTTTAAATAACGAATTTAAACAGGAACTCTAATTTTTTAAAAAAAATATTAACTTATATTGGTTAATAAAACAAATCAATTGTATAAAAAGAGAGAGATGTAGGAAATTAATGGATAAATATACAGATAAAAAACGAAAACCGAAAATATATTTTAAAAAAATGAAACTAATTTTGTATATCTGATTGTTTGTTGATTGCTGGACTCTTATATCTTTCTGTAGTAATCATTTCTTTTAAATTTCGCTTAAAGTTATCAAATTCAAATTGTAGACACCAAAAATTATACTTCGGGAAAAAACAACTTTAAGCGAAATTAAAAAGAATGGATGGGTGTATAAAAATATGAGAACCAAGCTATCAATAAAAAGTTGGATGTACAAAATTTAAATTTATTTTATAAACAAATGGGACTTAATTAACGATAATGAATATATTGTAGGAAGATAGTCCAGGTGGCGGTCAATAAAGCTATCAAAATATGACCTGACGAAGCCCTGTAAAATAGGCCGAAACGTTGGTTAACAATAAATAGTTTTCTTCTTCTATACTGATACCCTTATTGACCGTCACTCGGACTTTCTTCCTACAATCTATTTCATATGGTCAACTATCTTCTACCAATATGAATCAACAATAAATATAAGTAGACAAACTTGAAAAAAAAAAGAAAAAGAATGTAGGACACGAAATGAATGTTCAACTTAGATATTGATATATTCTGCTCCTTAATCGAATATATATACATTCTGATATGTTGATAGGTGGAGTTTTAGTATTAGCATTAATAATACCTGCACTCTGAGTATAATTTATATACGATAAAATACAATTCTGTGTGTATGTAATATCAGGAACGAGTGGCATGCGTTTATCATTGTTCAATAATCTCTAGATTATCTAATACTTAAAGGAGTGAGTGATATATTTAAGAGTTTCAGGAATAAAATGTTTGAATTTGTGTAAGTGTAATGTTGATTATCGAGTTTGGCACGCAGGACTGCTTTACAAACTTCGTAAATTCCTATATCCCTCATACTTTCTCATCATCCGTTATCCTTAGTAACCCACAATGGGTCCTATTAATCCCTCTATTCTCAGTCTGCTGGTGTTCCTCAAGGCAGTATCCTCGGTCCCATCCTCTACACCGTATCTGACATCCCAACCAATCCTAACACTATCCTCACCACGTATGCCGATGGCAAATGTGTGCTTGCTGTTAATAATAACCCTTTAATTGTAACCCAAACTCTCCAATCCCATATCACAGCCCTCGAAGAATGGTGTCATAATTGGAGGATCAAAATAAATTCCAACAAATCCCATCAAATCACCTTTACCCTTCATCGTAAATCCGCCGACTGACCAACAGTATACTTTAAAATTGTTGCTCTTACCTCTGTAGAACAGATCCGCTACCTAGGACAAACGATTAACTTGGAATCCTCCCATAAGTCTGAAAAGACGAAACTGCAGGTCGATTTCGACTATTACAGCACTTACTAGACAAACGGTGTAAACTTCCAATTTATTACAAGAGACTGATCTACATGGCAATAATAAGACCTATCTGGACATACGGGCTTTGGGGTTCCATAAAACCTTCGAATTCATCTCGTATCCAATTCTTACAATCCAAAATCCTGAATTCTCCTTTCTTTGTCACAAAGAATATCATCTATGAAGACCTTAATTTTCCCTAAGTAACCGATCTTGCTCGAACAAGATATCAATCCTTCCATTATAAACTCCCTAACCATCAAAACCCTCTCGTTTCTAACCTTGCTTCTTCTTCTATTCCAGAGAATCTTCGATTTTCTTCATTCCAGAAAAGGAGATGACCTCGAGACCTTCTAGTGTAAAAATATGATTAGAGTGCTACCAATAAATAGTTTCTCTACATGTCTGTATCAATCCATTATGATATTATTTCAAATTTACTTGATGTAGTTTATGTATAGTTGTAACTATGAATACATAAATAAAATCATGAATATAAAAAAAATATAAGATAACTTTTTTATATTAATTTTTGAAATATTGCAAAACTCAAAGCTTATTTATCGGGTCCTGTAGTGAAGTAGGTGGACTCAAACATAGATTATTCTAAACTAGGTCAAAATCGTTTACAATAGAATCATACTGATGCATCTGTAGTTGGGAATTTGATTATAGAGATAACCTTTCAATCCCTCTTTTTTTTTGTTATTATTTATTGATAAATATTACCATCTACTACAACGTTGAGCAATAGGTAATAAGAATAAATGATCACATTCATACTAAAATAAAAATTAATAAATAAATGAAAAATAAATTTACATAAAAACAAATAAAATCACTTTATAAATATCAACAGAAAGATGAAGAACATAAACATAATCCAAACATGAAGAAATAAGGATAAAATAAGTAATTTTTGAACTAGTATGACAATAAAAAAGTAATAAGATAATAAAAGCACAAATCACATTTCAAGCATAAACTATTACGTACAAAATTTACATCTCGACCTGAGGATCCCCCACGCATGAGGGGTAGAGCAGGGCCCTCCGAGATGTCAATCCTTCTAGGCACAGAGTAAGGTAACACAACTACACAGTTCTATATATCATCCTTCCTTTACTATTATACTATCATACCTTTACATATATGAACTGAAAATTTAAAATTATTGCTCAGTTATGCTTTATTAAAATTATGCTTTATATATAAGAATATATATAAAAAAAACAAAAAACAATACTATAAAGGTTCAGTGGCTCAGTACTTTGTTAGGGTACTATTTCTCGAAAAAAAAGTTGTGCTAGGAAGTACTTTATTCGAGACCACGCTTTTAAAGAGGTCGGTTGTGCCCCAGGATGGCTCTCTAGTCAACCTTGTGGGTAATGGCCCATTTTTCAGTATTAATAATTTTCTTCCACAACCGGATTCGAACTCTGTCCATCAGTGCCTTACTCAGTTACCCCGCTCCCTGGAAAAATATGGATTTGTACAAACATTAAAATATTGCAGTAAAAAATGGTTTAATCTCGGCCTGTTTTAGGAGTATTTTGAGTTAACATAAGTCGTTAAGAAGAAAAAAGTTATGCAGTAAAAAAAATAATGATTAAGAAATATTCTACCAACATGAAGAAACTTATATGGCATTAAGCCGAAGCAAACGGCATATTTTGTCATTTTAGTCCAGAACAAAAAAATAAATAAAAAGTTTCCTGTGAAATATAGCGGAGTTCATGGGCTCCGGGAGATAAATATCCGAAGGCAGTGAACCATCAATTTGTCTCACTAAATCCTTCAACGGTTGAGAGGAGAAAAATTCCGGGATAGGGAAGTGAAAAATGCAGGCAACTTGTTATGATTGAAGAAAAGAGGCTAGCGACAGTTCTAGTTATACATAATAATGGAGTCTCCAGCTCCATAAATCAATACACCGTGTGAGAGCACCCTGCCAATCTCTGGTCCAAACCTAAGCCTCTTAAAGGGCCACTTGTTAAACTTCTTAATGGTCATATCACTTTGTCAAAGGTAATATCTCGTTACGGTTGCCATAGTGAAATAAAAACACTGGCGATATCTGCGTAGACAAGGGGTGTTACGGTTGTCATGGTGAAATAAAAACACTGGCTAGATCTGTGTAGACAAGAGGTGTTACGGTTGTCATGGTGAAATAAAAACACTGGCTAGATCTGTGTAGACGAGAGGTGTTACAGTTGTCATGGTGAAAACAAAACACGAGCGATATGTTTGAGACGGGTGGGTTTTGTTTTAGGTGAAGGCGACAGTTTGGATTTTGGAACATGTATGTTCAGACGAGTGGGTTTTGGTTTAGTGAAGGTGACAGTTTGATTTCGGAACACGTTACAATTGTTAAATTTGAAGTGTTAATAATTTAAAGGCCCTCTTTATGTACTGTTTGAACTAGAATATCACCATATGAGAAATGTTGTCATATATGTTTTGTTTTTCAAAACTATGGTGTTTTATTTCAATGGTCCGTCACTAAAACTAGAAGTGGGGATATAGTGCAGTGACGTTTCTTCAGCATGTCCTGGATAAGAGAATAATAATGTAAATATAGTTATTAAGGTTAAGCATATAAGATAAGATTAGGTCTACCTATAAGTTTTAATTGTTTTATTAATTGATAAGAATTCTTTTTTTTCCTTTTTCATT